>NC_071259.1:8931863-8979363 GCF_023375685.1 Ictalurus furcatus
CAAAAAGTTTTATATTTTATGAACACGTGAAGTTTTTTTTTTTTTAATAAATCCAACTTTTGGTCAAATGTTCACATTTTTAAAGCAATTTGCCTTCACATGCAAGAAATAAAAAATGCTATTTAGGAGTATGTCTTTATAGGTTTTTGATGGAGAAGAATCTGGGTTCTGGAAGATTAACTGTTCAGCCAACACCCCTGCTATGTTTCTATCGGTTTCATTTCTATTGGTTTAATTATCAATATTAACTGTCCTTTTATACCAAAATAACTCTTTTTCTGCCAGGTTTGCCAATGCAGAATTATCCTTTTCAATAAGATCCAGGCGGTGTTAGAAATCTGTGTAAAAATTATATATAAATAAAAATTAATAATAATTTTAAAAAAATAAAAAATACATTGCCACCAGGAAACCAATCTCTGTCTTGTTTTACCATACCCTCATTTTCATGAAATTGAGAGCTTCCTTTTGATCCTGTTGTAGTGTTGCTTTTATTCCTCTACCGTGAGTCTGGGCTTGGACAGTGTCAGTGTATCTGCAGACTAAACCCTGAAATCCTGAGACTAATGAGTAATAGATTGGTGTTTAGTTTGCAATGCATCTTGGAACTTTGCAATCCCCTGGACATGCATAATACACCTGAGATTTCAAGGAGTACACTAGTGTCAACGTTATCATCATTATTATTATTGATTATGCATTATGTTACAATAGGTGTGCTCTAGCAAAAACTACTGACCTCTGTCTTCCCTGTGTGACGCATTTTAGTTAATGTTTTATCTATTATTAAACTCTTATTCATTTAGTTCTTTTTCCCCTCTTCAACAGTAAATGTAATGCCTCCAACACTTATTTCCTCTCATTATTATTTAAAAAAAAAAAAGTAAAATTCTGTGACTCATTATTGCACCATGTTGTCATTAGTGCCATTATTCTTCAACACATAGATACAGATAACAATAACCGAGGTAATTTCTGTTGTTGAGTAACAGCTTCCTCTTCCTTGTACAGATTTAGTTTCTCATCAGATTTGTCCACCCACACACTGAAGATCATCTTTACTTTCCATACAAAGAATCTAAACCATCTCCAACAAAGCAGGCTGTATTAAACACACTGCAAAAGCCTGTTAAAGGGTCACACTAAACTGTTCACATTATCTGGTCCGACCTGTCCATTAAGATTATTTACCAAGATTATTTATGAAAATATTTATTTATTTCTATTTTTAAAAACTTTCCCTCTCCTTGTTTAAATCATATATGTTTATTTGCAAAAGCTCTTTCAAGTAAAATGGGAGATACATTTATGAGCATTTATGCGATTACCTTTATGCACTAATAGAATAAATGTAGTAAAGATTTGACAAGCTTTGCATTATGATACTTCAGTCCTGAACTGCAATGTATCCATGTTCATAAAAAAGAATTAATTAAATTATATTTATTTTAATTAAATTATTTATTTAAAAAACAAACAAACAAACAAAAAAACCCATCTAGAAACGAACCTGTGAGACAACAGTAAACAAACTGGTCAGAGGAATTTAAAAATATTTCTCTGATCATCAAATCTGAGTTGGGTCAGGGGCAATTTAGGACTAATAGCGATGTAACAAGTTGAAATAAGAAGGTGATGTAAAACAGGCGAGGCAATTGTCTAATCATAGTATATAAGGAGCCTCCAAAAAAAGGCCTAGTCCTTCAAGAGCAAGGATGGGTCGAGGCTCGCCAATCTGCCAACAGATGCATCAGCGAATAATCCAACACTTTGAGAACAACATTCCCCAAAGATAAATCAGTAGGATTTTGGGCATTTCACCTTCCACAGTGCACAACATAATTAAAAGATTCAAGGAATCCGGTGAAATCTTGGTGCGTAAATGGCAAGGCCGAAAACCACTTCTGAATGCGTGTGATCTCCGATCCCTCAGCCATCACGGTCTTAAAAACCGTCATGAGTCTGTAATGCATATCCTGACATGGGCTCGGGAATACTTTGGCAAATCTTTGTCAGTCGACATTGTTCGCCGATGCATCCACAGATGCAAGTTAAGGTTTTACTGTGCAAAGCAGAAGATAAACATCAACACGGTACAGAAACGCAACCGACTTCTCTAGACCTGGTCTCATCTGAGATGGACAGTAGCACAGTGGAATCGTGTTTTGTGGTCCAACGAGTCAACATTTCAAATAGATTTTGGACAAAATAGCAGTCGAGGAAAAGGACCATCCAAGCTGTTATGAGGGTCAGGTTCAAAAGCCAGCGTCTGTCATGGTATGGGGGTTTGTCAGTGCCTATGGCACACGTAACATGCACATCTGTGAGGGCACCATTAATGTGGAAAGATATGTACACATTTTGGAACAACATATCCTGCCATCCAGACATCATCTTTTCCATGGACATCCCTGCATTTTCCAGCAGGACACCATCAGACCACATTCTGCCTGGATTACAAGCACATGGTTGCGTGAGCAGAGAGTGCAGGTGCTAGCATGGCCTGCCTGCAGTCAAAATAAGGCAACAAATTGCCCGTACAGAAAAAACACTTTTTTGGAGTGTGTTGCAGTCATCAGATTTGGAGGGGGGGGGGGGGGGGGGGGGGAATGAGTATTTTTAAAAATAAATTACATTCAAAGTAAAACACCAAATAACGTGTTAATAATGTGTTTTCAATATAGTACAGGGCAAACTTAATTTTCAAATGACTCCTTGTTTATTTTTTTGCATTTTCCATACTGTCCCAACTTTTTCAGAATTGGAGTTGTAATTGCTCAAGTAGTTTTTACCTGATAACCTATTTACTCTTGCCTGAGTGCTACTCAAGGGCTACTTTTACCTTTGCTCAAGTGAATTATTACTAGTTACAGTACTTTTACTCAAGTCTGTGTGGTGTGTTTTGTGCTCTTTCCACCACTGCTCACCAAAGACTCAGAGTGAACTGCACAATCTTAAACGAGCTCACACTGAACGAGTCCAAACTACTGATTTCGACTTACATCACTGCTTTTGGGTTCTTCATCATACAAGCTTTAGGCCCAAATGTGGTCACTGGACTTGGTCCATGCAGCGACTGGGTCCGCCTAAAAGAAACAAAGGAGAAAAAGAAAGCAGGGAAAAGGGTTAATGTTATGGCTCTAAAAATCTGCAAAAACCCTAGCTGTGAAACCTTGAAGAAGAAATACATGAACTTTTGGCATTTCACTTTCAGTCATTCTTTTGTACCATATAATAGCCTATACAATTTTGTCAAAGGCTAAAACATTTCAAAAGAGAGCTTCTAGAATAATAACAGTTTCCCCCTTATGTATAATGTCTGGAAGATCACCAAGCAATTACATAACGCCTATTTAGAGACCCATTTATAGGCGTCTAAATATCATGTCATGACAAGTACAATCCTGTAGGACCGACTCATTTTCCTTAATATATGATTACAACAGACAAGGTCATATGCCTTCAGCTTCCTCTGTTTAGGTCACATGAGCTACTACATTCAAAAGCAAAAATAGCAAAATACTAATCCAGTACACATAATGCATTCAGTTTCTTTTAAAATATAATGAGAAACGTATTGCATTTGAGCATGAAGAGAAAAATAGTACGGTCCCCTCCAAAAATATTGGAACAGCAAAGCCAATTCTTTTGTTTTTGCTATATATTGAAGACGTTTGGGTTTGAGATGAAAAGATGAACATAAGACGATAGATCAGAATTTCAGCTTTCGTTTCTAGATATTTACATCTAGAGGTGTTAAACAACTCGGAACATGGCACCTTTGGTGGCAGACTACACAGTTTTTAGGTACGCAAAAGGATGCGAACAGATAACCATACAGTAAATAACATTTAATATTTGGTTGCACGTCCCTTGCTTGCAATGACTGCATAAATCTGGCGACTCATTGGAATCACCAAATTATTTGTTTCTTCTTTGTGATGCTTTTCCAGGCTTTTACTACCACTTCTTTCAGTTGTTTTTTGGGGTTGGGGTGAGGTCTGGGTGTCTGAAGAGTCTCCTCTTCAGCAGGTGAAATGCATGCTCAACTGGGTTAAGGTCTGGTAACTGACTTGGTCAGTCTAAAATGTTCCATCCCCCCATGCCCCCGATAAAGTCCTTTGTTGAGTTGGCAGTGTGTTTTGGATCATTGTCTTGCCGCATGATTAAGTTTCTCGTAATTAAATTGGATGGATTTCTCTGTAAATTGGCAGACAGTGTTTCTGTAGACTTCTGAATACATTCTGCTGCTACCATCAAGAGTTACTTCAATAGTGATTAGTGATCCTGTTCCAGAAACAGCCATGCAAGCCCAAGCCATGACACTATCTCCACCCTGCTTGACGGAAGAGCTTGTATATTTTGGGACATAAGCGGATCCTTTCTTTCTCCATACTTTGACCTTTCCATCACAATGCATTAGGTTAATCTTGGTTTTGTGTCTCATCTCTGTATTTCTTTGCCAATTCCAATCTAGTTAATGATTCTTACTGCTAATGAGTGGTTTCAAAGCTCTCAAAGTCTTCTTCGAATGATGGATTGCTATACCTTCACCCCTACCCTGTGGAGGTTGTTGGTGATGTCACGGACTGCTGTTTTTGGATTTTTCTTCACAGCTCTTGCAATGTTTTTGCCGGTTGTTTTCCTTTGATGTTTGATGTCTGGTTGCTATTACACCATTGGTTTCTTTCTTCGTCAGGACATTCCAAATTGTTGCATTGGCTATGCACAATGTTTTCCCTCTTTTCTCAGCTTCAAAATGGGTTGCTTTTCTCCGATAGACAGCTCTCTGGACTTCATGTTGGTTTATATTTTAAACATGAAATGCAGTCTTCACAGGCAAAACCCAGGGCTCAAACCAAGAGTAGCTGTTCAGAGCTATTAATTAATTTAACATTCAATTTAACAGGGCACACCTGGGCAACAAGAAACACCTGTCAGTCACATGTTCCAGGATTTTTGATCACTTAAGACAAAAAGGTGCCATAGTGTAAGTTGTTTAACACAACTAGATACAAATATCAGGAAATGAAAGCTGAAATTCTGATCTATCGTCCCATATTCATCTTTTAATCTCAAACTCAAATGTACGGCCAAAACAAAAAGTCCTTTCCATTCAAATACTTTCAGAGGGCACTGTAGCTGCTAATAAAAGAATTTAATACAAGTAGAAATGAATGTATGCTAATTTGGGTCGGTTTTTGGTCTATAAAGATGTTCTTTTTTCCTGTTTCAACACAAGAACAACGGGTTCATGCTTGTGACAGATGCAGCAGAACAACAGGACACCTGTGACACATGAAAAGCCTCCATTCAAACACAAGCAGCATCAAAGATGGTGAATTTCAAATGATGAGTAGGGACGACTGGATAGAACTGGACAGGATAAATTCAGAATTAAACTGAATTAATTATAATGACATTTCATAGCTCCATGAAGCAAGCACCGGGAACCGTGTCACAATTCAAACAGAGCAAATCCTGCAGATTTTTGGTTATACTCAGAGGTATTCTAATGCCCCCTGCTGTCACAAAGCAAAGGTTACACTTTTGGAGAAGTTATTCACAAACACACTGACAATTACTTGCATAATATACTGGTTAAATTAAATCTGCTGAACTAAGTTGTTCTGAAAGAAAGCAGGATCATTCGTCGCAATAGTTTTATTCATAACTAGTCTGCATTACTAGTGTGCATTCGGAGATGTTGTTCTGCTCGACACAGTCGTAAAGAGTTATTATTTACTATCGACTTCCTGTGTGAACTGAAAACCAGTCTGACCATTCTTCTATGACCTTTCATCAACAAGGTGTGTCTGCCTGCACAACTGCCAATCCCTGGATTTATTTATTTATTTATTTATTTATTTAATACAAGTGTTTCACACCATTCTGTGTGAACTCTAGAGACTGCTGAGCTTAAAAATCTCAATCCGGCACCAACAAGCACCATGCCACAGTCCAAATTTTCTCCACCATTCTGATGGTTGATATGAACGTTAACTGAAGCTCTTGATTTGTATCTGCATGAATTTATGACCGACACTGATACCAAATGGTCGGTTGACCTGGACAATTGCATCTACAGGTGTTCTTAATAAAGTGGTCAGCAAGTATATATAAAAAGATAAATACACAACGCACTGAGACCAGACTAAAATCATTTAGTTTCCTTATCTCTCTTTAGTTCTAAAAATATGCCGACTGATTCGAAAAAAAAAAAAAAAACTGGAACAGTGGCTAACTGGGTCATGGAAATGATGGCAGTACACTCAAGGCATTTTCTTTGCTTCTGGAAAACAGAACTGGTGGTGCGACTCAATTCATTACTTAAGCAAACGTTTCTAGCAAACAAATGAATTGCTTCAATTGCGAGCACCTACCCATACCCCTACCCAGGGCAGCGTTGGCCCAACGGTTAAGGCTCTGGGTTACTGATCAGAAGGTCAGGGGTTCAAGCCCCAGCACCGCCCTTGAGCACAGCCCTTAACCCGCTCTGCTCCAGGGGCACCGTATCATGGCTGACACTTTCCTCTGACCCCACCTTCCTAAAAAGCTGAGATATGTGAAGAAAATAATTTCACTGTACTCTAAGGTATACGTGACAAATAAAGGCTCCTTATTTGTTTATAAGGAGAACACTTATCTATGCTATTAAACACTCTGTTGAAAGAACATTAAGAACATTAAGAGAACTGTTTGCTCTCTGAGGTGTGGGTAGAATATGACTATGACCAATACTTCAGGCAGGGTCCATTTGCAAGGCTTTTGTCCAACGTACTTTAAATAGCACTTGTATATCAAAATTTCTTTAACCCGTCTAAAAAAACCTTCATGAAAGCACGTTTCCCCCCCATAATTATGAGATCCATGATTTAGAAATGAAAGAGTTAAGGTTTAAAGGAAAAGAAACGTTAAAAAATATATTTATTTTTCCCCTTTTGGAATGGCAAGAGATACAGTAAAAAAAAATAATAAAAAAAATAAACAACAACAACAACAACAACGTTTGTGTGGTGGTGTTTGCTCAGGGACTCGACGTCATCCGTGTCAGTAATAGTGGAAAGAAATAAAGATTTAATTACACGTACTTGACATTTACAGTGTACCAGGAACAGTATGCAGACTCTGAATGCATTATACATGCTTTACGTGATGAAGTTTAGTGAAACAGTTTGTGTTAACCGTGTTGCAAGGTGTGCTGTTAGGAAAGACAAAACGCACAAGATGCTGCAACAAGAAAATGTTCAGAAGTGGTTTCAGTAGAAACAAAAAGAGGATCCACAGCGGGTCTGTGGGGACTGAACAAACTGACAAAGAAAGTACATACTATTTATCAGCTAGCAATTATCAATCAGAAGCTTATTTCAATGTCAGTAAGTTAAAACAGCTTACAGGGGTTTTTAAGTGATATTTGTTCCTTTTCTCTCTGCAATATATAATAAAAATATCAATTACTTCAGACATTATACATTAAAACACCAAATACATTAGACATATAGAAAAAAAAAAAAAGATCCATTCCCAGTATCCTGTTTTTTTTTTTTTTTTTTTTTTTATAAACTTAAAAGAAATTCCATCCATCTTCTATACCACTTATCCTACACGGAGTTGCAGGAAGACTGGAACCTATCCCAATAAATTTGGGGCACGAGACAGAGGACAAGCTGGATTTTTGGGGTGTTTAGGGGTTGCAGCCTATCGCAAGGCACAATTGGGCACACATGCATACACTACAAACAATTTGGAAATGCCAGTCAGCCTACAACATGCGTCTCTGGACTAGGGGAGGAGACCGGAATACCTGGAGGCACGGGGAGATCAAGCAAACTCAACACACACAGGGCAAAGGCGGGAATTGAAACCCCAAGCCTGGAGGTGCGAGGCAAACGTGCTAACCCCCAAGCCACCGCACTCCCCTTATCCAATTCATTGTTTGCTCTTTAAATTGGTTACTAGTCTAACACAGAATAATCAATGGATTAGACGCAGAGGAGGAAGTCAACAACATGTAACATCTTGGTATTCCAAGTTGCGTGGCACAGCTTTTCTTTACATTATATTATTGAAAAAACTAACAAAATGCCTAATGATATTTGATACACCCATTCTTGTTTACAAGCCACATTTCTGAATAAATAATCAAAAAATAAAATAACATTTTAATAGATTATTTATGTTTTTTGCCCTACATAAAAGGCTAAGAAATTACATGAAGTTTCATTATCAAGATGCATGTGTATGACTTTGGTTAAAAATGGTCCATGTGGGCCTGCTCTTACCTGAACTCTGCACAACTGGGCACAGCTGAGGTGGACATGCTCCTGGCTTTTGGTTTATTACGGAAAGCTTTCCCAGTAACGGGAGGCTCCTTTCCGCCGCAGGATGTGCAGCCCGTCTCCGGCTTCAGCATCCAGCTCGCCTCCCCGGAACTCTCCATCTGAGATGATGACCTGGAGGATGCCAGAACAGAGGGAGAACTGATTTACGCCTGAAAGCAGTGCCAAACTCTTAATGCGAATGGAGGCTTGGCTTCTTCTTGATTGTATTGTTTCATGAGGAGTGTCTTTGCAAACTAGTTCAGGAAGATTTGAAGGCTGATGCAACTGAAAAGGAAGTGTATCTCAATCATGATTACCCAAATAACACCCTGTACTAAGCATGCCGGTACATTGGAAAGCTATGTAAAACATCAAGATGATGAGACACAAAACACTGTTAATTGCCCATTATACACAAGTGTGTTAAATCCACTGCACTAATATTTTTGTTAGGATTATGTAGTAAACTTATTTCCAAATAAGGAGGACTTTGTGTAGAGAATGGATTTGCTTGAGCCTAAAAGGCTCTGAATTTTGACTGCCAGTTGAGAGGACCAAGAAATAGCATAGCACCACTGGAAATGGTGTGTTCATTATAGATGATACAAATAGCTGCTTGTGGATACAGATAGAAGTTAGATAAAAGGGCCAGTACTCGAATACTGAAATCACTTTCGGGTATTTGAAGTCGGTGAGAAACAACAATGGATGTCTGGCCAAATTTTCATGTGGAAAGCAGTCTGCAGGTTAGAATGGAATTAAGTAAGTCTCGGGAGTGGGCGATTTTTACTCTCATGCACTCGGAGGGCAGGCTTGAAGCTTTCAGGATGAGAGATCATATCCAATAAAACTTCATTAACAGACACAAAATCAGGTACCTTGGGTTTGAAGAAACACCCGGAAGCATCGCATTTTACACTGGGCTCGGCTCTTGTGTGGAGAATTAATTCGTTTTTGTTCACTGGTTTAGTAAGTATAACCTGCACGGACCATTAGATTATTACAACACCACACTAAAGATGCATTTTCCCCCTTCTAGTACTTAACCAAAGATATATTCATTAAAAGGAATCATATGATGAATTTTCCTTTTGTTTGGTTTGTAAATGGTACTTTGGGTGTGTAAATGGTCTGTACTTATACAGTGCTTTTTTCCAAAGCGCTTTACACTGTGTCTCATTCACCCATTCACACACACACTCACTCACACTCACACACCAATGGTAGCATAGCTGCCATGCAAGGCGCTAGCTTGCCATCGGGAGCAACTTGGACCACGGACACTTCGGTATGTGGAGTCATGTGGGCCCGGAATCGAACCACCAACCCCACGATTAGTGGACAACCCGCTCTACCACCTGAGCCACAGCCGCCTGGGTGTGTAATGCATGTTTGTGCATGTGTAAGATCTGCAAAGTCACAAAGCTCATAGTCTCCCAAAAAGGTATTTATTTTATTTAATAGAGAACACTGCTCCAGACCTTCCCAAAACGTCGTTCGAAGTCCACATTTACTTCTGTAACATGTCTACGTCACAGCGTGCGCTATTAGCATAATCCCGCCCAAAGGCAGGCGTGAAGAAAGAAGGTGAGGCTTCAGTGAATTCAGGTGCCATCTCACAGAGATGCTGTGCATTTCCGTGCGAAAGCAAAACCCCTTCGTTTAGCCTGCCGAAAACGGACGAAATCAGCAATCAGTAGTTACTGTTTATTTATAACGCTGTTCCTGAGCAGCACAACCCATAAGTTTGCTTCTGCATAGCACATTTTACAGAGGACAGCTTCCTGAACCTGGGAGAACACAGGCTACACACAAAGGCTACTCCTGAAAAGTGGGGCAATTCCCACTTTGCTCAGACAATCTTGTGCTTCTGATTCAGAGCTTGTAAGTATGCTTGATTATTTTATGAAGTATCTGCTACTCACTGTTCAAATGCAGAGTTTTGTTTTGTGTTGTGGCTCAGATTTAGACCTCTGCTAACGTGCTAGTTAAAGTGTGCCAAGTTACCTCAGTGTTGTAAGTGTTTGTTTGTACATCAGTGGTCTGACAGAGACTTTGACTGTAGCTGCTGTTGTGATTGTATCTTGAAATGGTTTATATCATTCGAATCATAAGAATCTTAGCTTTCCTAAGATACATCACATGAGTACCCATGTACACACACAAGCTGTGTACATAGAAAGGTTTTGCGGACTGCCGGCGGGGCGTCAGAATTTACATCGTGTCTGAAAGGTGAGAGTTACAAAATAAAATACATAAATTTAAAAAACCAAAAAACAAAACAAAACAAACTTACCACTGTGAAACATTCTGCTCAAGTCGTGTTTGCAAATTTGGTTCCACTCGATCGTCCGCATGTTCTGAATATGACTCTGGCTCGAACTGATAAGGTAAAACCGACTACATGTTGCTTAGGAGCTTAGAATTGTTTTAGAAGCCATGGAGGCTAACCCAAGGGGCATTACATTTCTGACACATGCTTGAGGTTTTTGGCCAATCACAACACAACGGGTCAGCTGGCCAATCAGAGCACTCTGGGCTTTTCGGAAAGAGGGGCTTTGGAGAAATCGGAGTGTTTCAGGCAGCCTGGGAATAGAGGGACTGCAATAATGTACAGCATGCAACAAATAATGCGTTTTTTTGAACATTAAAGCATGTTAACCTATTCTATTACACCCAATAAACAAAATAATGAACGTTTAAAAATCATGATGACTTCTTTAATTCCACAGATCTAAATATTACCTCAGGCAGAAGGCATGTTCCTAGAACAGACCGATGATAATAATGAATTCTAGAAAGGTGGAGAAGCCCTTTTTTAGAATTAAGGAAAAGGGTGGGACTGAAAGAGGAGGGTTTGGATAAAGAATAAAACCATGTTCACACAGCGAGGGTGACCAAGTCACCAAATTGGGGGCACACAGGAACGGCTACTGTTGTTGCTTAATAGCACCTGTTCATCTATATACACACTGAGCACTTGGCAACTGAGGCTGTCTGTGGCTATCACGTGATAGATGTGATTGAATGCAGCAGGGTGGCAGGGTTCAGGAGGATGGTAAGTGGACAATGAGGTTGTGATGACCATAAAACCATAGGATGAGGGAAGTGACAGGCAACCACTCAAATTAACAACAGCTCCAAGACAAGTCCCACCAGAGCCTGATGGTATACTAAAAAGCCACCCAATTCAACAGTACTAGCAAAGTCCAGAACTATAGACCGAGTCAGCTGAGCCAAGAAGACAGAATCAAGGCGACATCTGTGGAGGATATGAAGCTGGGGATATGAGGCTGGGGAGGCCAGAGAAGGTTCACGGAATGGCTCAGAGCTGGTAAAGGCTGAAACCGAGGCAGCTGTGATGGATGTTGAATTCAAATGAGGCTAAACTGGCTGAAGTACATGGGCACTCAGCCAGTGACAGAAGAAGGATGTTGGCAGCTAGACAAATGCTTGAAGTTCTCCTCTCAGCAAAGAAACAGAAGTTCAACTGCAGAATCTGACTTCTCTTATCAGAACAGAAGTGGGAAGCCATCGGTTGGCAATAACAATTGACAAACACCAATAAAGCATGTTGAACTGAATTACATAGCAAAGCTGCATAGGTTATACATGATAACTTCTCTTTCCTGTTTACTGAGAGGTTGCTGTCGTTATAGTACGGCTTTTAAAGTACATGTGAAGTGCCTTGAAATGTGCAACGTTATTCAATGTGTTGACATAATTTTCACAGAAACAGGGCAGTGGCTTCTCACACTTCTTAAATAGCCAATAGCATTTAACTTACCTCACAGCCCGGTCTAAGTCGTACTTGACAGTAACAACAACCACAACAACAATGCGTTGGATTCACTTCTAACCTATTTACAGGTGGAAAACCGAACAAAACCTCCAAGTCCGAACAGCCAAAGACACATTTATGACCCGTGCTTGCTGATTTCTCTCGCTCAACAATGGCAACTTCGCCAAGGTGATTTTTATAATGTTGAGGGCGGGACACGTCAGATTCTAGAGAGCAATTGATTGGACAGAAACTCTGATGAGTAGCTGAAGTGCAGAATGAGGTCATCAAAATCGCTGATCCGTATTGGTGGTAGAGAGAGACTAAATTTTTATTGTGCGTGTTCTAAATGAGAATTTCATCATTGTTTTGGAGCACAGTCGCTTATAGATAACCTTAAGGCGAACATATGCATACTAAAAACTACAAAAAAAAAAATTATTTCATGGGGACACAATCCTGGGTCTTTAATTTGTGTGAGCTGAAATATTTGCATTTCAATATTTAAAAAACACTTTTTTTTCCCCCTAAAAGTGTAACACATATGGGAAATATGACATACATTCATGTGAAAAAATAAGTACACCCCATGGAAATTGTTGGCTTTTTGACATATTGAGATAAGCAAACATTTGATCCATCTTGAAACAGTGTCTATTAATAAAGGTGATGTACTCAAACAAAACCAAAGAAAATGAACTTTTTAAATAATTTATTCAACAGAAATATCAATTGACATGATAGTGTTCTGTGGAAAAAGTAAGTACACCCTTGGCCTCGGAAGCTAGTATTGTCTCCTTTAGCAGAAATAACTTTGTGCAGGCGTTTATATATATTATTTATTTAACACTGAGGTGCTATTCATGCTCACCATGGCAAAGAGTGGTTTATTGGAGTGGTTACTGTAGACTTCCTCTATACCTGTATGCTCAAACTAGTCTGACCGTTCTCCTCTGGCCTCTGAATCAACAAGGAGTGTCCAATTGCTAAACTGCCACTCACCCTGTTTTTTTCTCCCTCGCCAGAGTTATCATTCTGTGTAAACCCCCCCAAATTCTGATGTTTGATGTGAAGCTCTTGACCCAATACTTGATGGCTCGACCTGTATCCACATTGCTCTGCAGCCACATGATTGGTTGATTATATGACTGCATGAATGAAAAGGTGTACAGGTGGACAGTGTCCCCAGTCCAGGATTATTACCATTCCAGACCTTTTCAAGACCTTTTAATTTTTGTTTAATTTTCCAGCCTTTTCTTGCCATTTTTAGGGGGATTAACTGTATATTGTTAGGATCATTCATGCATTCATTCATGCAGGAAATTGGGGAATGTCTAAATACAATATAATAAAAACTTTGTCTTGAGCCTAACTTAATATACCGTGGACATAAGTCTACACACCCCTGTTAAAATGGCAGGTTTTTGTGATGTAAAAAATAATAATTAAAAAAGAAAAATGTCAAATCTTTTTCCAACATTATTATGATATAGAAACCAACAAAACCCAAGTAAAAAATAAATTTAAACATTTTAGGGGAAAAACTTACAATTACCTGGTTACATGTTTGCACACTCCTTAACTAATACTTTATTAAAGCAACATTTGTTTGTAATACAGTCTTTTGGGTAAGAGTCCACCAACTTAGCACATCTTGACTTGGCAGTTTTATTCTGCTCTTCCTTGCAAAACTGTTCCAGCTCCATCAAATTGCAAGGAGCTCTCCTGTGCACAGACCTCTTCAAGTCATTACACAAGTTTTTTTGATTGGGCCATTCCAATATGTCTACTTAAATTTGGATTTGTGGTTTGGGTTTTTGTCATGCTTCTTCTTCAGTTGTCTTAAAGGAGCCCTGCAGGTTTTGTGCCAAAATAGATATTTGGAGCCATCCATGATTTCCTCCATCTTGGCTAGTCTGGGGTAATTTAGGTGGGCTTGGATGTTTCCTTTTTTTTCCTTCATGAGAAAGGGCTTCCATCTTGCCACCCTACTCCATAGCCAGACATATGAAGATTATTTATATACTTGTTGTCACATACAATGAGTGACCAGTACTTGCCAGATATTCCTGAAGCTCCTTTAAATGTTGCTTTAGGTCTCTTAGCAGCCTCCCTGATAATGATCTCTTCTTGTCACCTTTTTTCACTTTTGGAGGGACATCCTGCTTTTGGTAATGTCATAATGGTACCCTATTTCCTCCAGTGGTTGATGATGGCCTTCGTGGTGTTCCACGGTATATCCTATGTACCCCTCTCCTGATCGACACCTTGTTGGCAATGACATCCCTTACATCCTTTGTAAGCTCTTTGCAGACTTCAGCAGTTGGATGAAAACCAGAGGTCAAGAAAGTCCGACAGAAACAGCTGATCTTTATTCGTGGTTAATGGGAATCACTTCATTGATGACAGCTGTATGATAATTACAGCTGAACGTTACCAGGTATTTTAACATGGGTGTGCACACTTTTTACAGCTGCTGTAAACATGACAGACAAACAAACATTTCTAGAACAGTGCCCATACTTTTCCAGGTTGGCTCCAGGGTCCAAGGTTCAATCCTGAGCTCGAGCTTACCATCTGTCTGGAGTTTTGCGCATGTTCTCTACGTGTCCATGTGGGTTTCCTCCAATCTCCCAAAACCATGATGACAGGTGGATTAGCTACACTATACATGTCATACCATACGGACTGTATTCCCACCAGTGTTCCCATAGATCCACTGCGGACCAGCATAGTCAGTTACTCGGGATGAGGGAATGAATCAACAGGTCTTGGAAAGGAGTACATTGAAATGGTATACTACAAGTATTAGGCCAGGTCTATTATACAGTGTAGACTCTCAGTATATTCTGTGGAACTTTAATTCAATATTTAAACATTGGTGGCACACAAGACACTCATAATATTCGGTAAAAGTAAAGCAACACTCTCGAACAGGACCAGAGCAAGAGATCAGGGCGAGCTTAAGTTAATGTTCACATCAAACATCAGAAAAGAGATAACAACAACAACAACAACAACAACAACAACAACAAACATCACAGGTACACTGCTGGCTAACACCAGCTACCTGGCGGACCACACAGATAGTTAAATTAGTTACATAAACACAGTTTTTTTTTTGGACAGTAAAACGCATTATCCAGATTATAATCAAGAACATGTTTGAATGGCGGAGTTGCTCGTGAGCAAGAGAGTTAGCATTAGTTAGTTAACTAGCTTTCCTGAGCCAGCTGGGTTAAGTATTAGCTAACAGGCTACTTACATTGGCCTGATCCTGCGCGGTTACACGCTAATCCCAGCAACCTGCAGGGAAGCGGGGATTCAGGGAACTAGCTGGCCGCTGCGCTGTGCAGATCACAGCCCCGCCATGAATAAGTGATCAGTTGTCTTTCCGCATACACGGCGCTATTCTCTCACCACGACATGTCGCCGGTTTGCTAGCCCAATAGCACGCGGGCCGGTTTAGCGGCAGTTTCCAAGCTGTCATCTGCTATTCTAGAAATCTACTTGACTAGCCAGTCCGGTTGCTATGCGTTTATTACAGCGACGTCAACGCCTGCGCTGATTGGTCGAATTGGACGGGTCATTCCTGTGTCCGCACTGATTGGTCAACATGTGGCTATGCAGGTTCTAGGCTCCTCCCTCTGCTTCTGCTGCTGGTGGTGCACCGACTGTGGTTTTAGATTCAAAACAAGAGCACAGGTCTGTAGTTTGCTGCTCATGTGTTGCAATGTAGGGTTTCCTGCAAAGAATGTTACAATGCCAGCCCCCCCCAAATGTTTAAATGGGTGCAAAAATTAAGAAATGTGAATGGGTATTTCCTAGCTATAAATAATGAGTCTTTATTGGTCACATATACAGTAGAGCACAGTGAAATTGTTTTCTTCACATACCCCAGCCTGTCAGGAAGCTGGGGTCAGAGCGCAGGGTCAGCCATGATACGGCACCCCTGGAGCAGAGAGGGCCAAAGGCCTTCCTCAAGGGCCCCACAGTGGCAGCTTGGCGGTGCTGGGGCTTGAACCCCCGACCTTCCAATCAGTAACCCAGAGCCTTCAGTAACCCAGATCAGTAACCCAGAGCCTTAACCGCCAATCCACCACTGCCCAAATATATTTGATCACCAATAAATTAATTTAAGTCAAGACTTTACAAGTACAATTTTTGCAATAAAAAATTATGAACTCATCAGAAAAAATGTTCATTTCACTGCTTTTGTCTACTCGTTACCTTTTGGCACAGTCATGTCAAATTTCCCGGAAAACTTGTTTATCGTACACCGCCATTTTTTTTATAAACCTTATAGACCACACTAACTGGAGTAGAAACACAAACCAAAGTGTACTTTTTAAAACTTTTTCCTCAACATTGGGTTTTGCTATATTCAGAACCAAAAAAAATCTGTTTCTAGATGACCTGCATTCAAGAAACAGTACATGTTCATTCACGTCTCTAATTAAAAGGATATTGCAGAGAAATTTCCCAAGAATGCTACTTATTCTTGCATTATGCTACACTTTAGCATGATTTTTATGATTGTTTTATTAAAACCATTTCCAACAAATTATTCTCTTCTCTTTCACCTCACAGTGAAATAAATATTTTAATAGTAACATCAAAAGAATATATATTAGGTTATATACAGGTGTTCCTAATAAAGTGGCTGGCAAGTGTATATGGAGTTCTCAACAACTACCACTGTTGCTGAGGTGACATGGTGTTATTTTGAAGTTTTGGCTGCAAATTAATATCTTGAGGCCACAATTTATATTTCTTGAGATCTATTTTGTGGCCACAAAGTACTTAACTATTGGCAACTACTGTATTTTTAAATGTAATATTACACTTTATTTCAATCTTGGAATAATGCATAAAGACATACTGGAGTACTGGCATCGTGACATGGATACCATTAGCCCACATCATTAAGTGGATTCTCAAACCAAATAGACTTTTTTTTGGTCACTTTCTTCCAAATAATTAACTGGAGGTCATGTGTAGAGTACCACAACATAATAAGTGGCGTGCTCAAGTTACACTTTTCATGCCCACAGCTTTGGTATCTTATGATAATATAATAACTAATGGAAAAAAGAGCCATTAGATACTTCGTCTCTGGCTCCAAAATATGAACTTGTGGTGTGAATAAATTAATTTGTGGTCATGCCTTGGAAACCTTATCAGGAAAGAGTGTTTGCACCGTAAGGTGCATCTGGTCCTTTAAAAAATTGCTCATATTTGTTGGCTGTTATACAACCATGCAAAGCAAAGTAATCATTGGACCAAGTGATTTCCACAAGATGGATTATGCAGTCCTTACCAGCAGACATTGTGGGTTAAAGGTATGTGTTGGCTTCCTCCAAACATAAATAGCACAGGTTAGCAGTCTGTACCTCATGTGTTGCAATGTAGAAATCATCACGGGTTCCAATGTTGCTTACAGTTTGGAATACATAGAATTTTCCCCAAATGTCTAAGTGTGTGAAAGAAGTGAGGTGGAAATGTGAAAGTGTATAGTACATCCTAATTATATCATCAAAAAAATTTATTTAAGGGTAACATTTTAGATTAACAAATTAATAAGTGATAGAGCACAGATGAATGTGGTAGTTCACTATTAGCTAATCAATATCTACTATTTCTTTCATGCCTCCCAGAGAACCTGGGACATAATCAATATTACCTATTGATTATGTAAACAGTCTTGTCTACTCATTAACAGTAGTAGGAGAAATCGTCATGAGGATGTCAGATTAGCAACGTGAGAGGAAAAGGACAGTTGATTGTCCACGGTTACCCCAAGGTTGTGTGCAGTAACCGAATTTCTAGTAGTTTCTAGAAATTCGGTTACTGCACACAACCTTGGGGTAACCGTGGACAATCAACTGTCCTTTTCCTCTCACGTTGCTAATCTGACATCCTCATGACGATTTCTCCTACTACTGTTAATGAGTAGACAAGACTGTTTACATAATCAATAGGTAATAGCAGACCTATGATTTGGATAAGCTGTTAATAATTAGTACATTTCATTATTTATCCTAGAGAACTATTTACTAACTATGGATCATTTTAAAGAAATGACTTTTTAAACACACATTTTGGGACTTTACTCCTGTGGCCAATTTTCCATCATGCCTTTGAACTTTACCCTTATTTGTAATCATTCTTTCCACATTATTATAAATACTTAAATAGAGAGAAGACAGCTTAGGTCCACACTTCTCACTGAAAACTACTGGAACATTTCAAGTCATTAGCCATACCCCAAATGCCAGACAAATTGTAACCTATACAGTGATTTATTTATTTAGCGTACCTCACAGAAATATATGTTTCTATGTAAATCTTCTACCTCATGGTTAGAAGATTCTATACGTTAGGATTAGGTTTTCATTAATAACTATTATTTAAGAATCATGGTAGCCCACTACTAATGACTTAAGTGTTACTACATTCTTCAGAAGAAATTAGTAATTATTTGGAACGGTATTCTAAAGTGAAGATCACGACAACGCCCTAGTAATAACTCAAGTGTTACCAAATCCTTCAGAAGGAATTACTAACTAAAACCTTACAAAAACTTCCAAAGTTTCAATGACTTCAGTGTTTGGTTGCACATGATATTTATTCATCATAACTTAGGGGGAAAAACGTATAATCTTTAATTTTTTTGTTTCCGTTCAGTCAATGGTTTACATATTTGCATATTAATGGATATGAATCAGACTCAGTTTATGTTTCATTTAAATACATTATTAATTCCAATGCATCAGTTGGAGAGCACACATTCTACTTTATGTTGTACTGTACACACTTTTGTTAATACTGTTTTCTTTGAGTTAAGTTACTGCTGTGTGGGATGACCTGAGGAATGGAGTTGCCTTTTGTAAGGTTTTGGTTTGTAATTCCTTCTGAAGGGTTTGGTAACACTTGAGTCATTACTAGGGAGTTATCATGATCTTCACTTTAGAATATGGTTCCAAATAATTAGTCATTCCTTCTGAAGGATGTAGTAACACTTGAGTAATTAGTAATGGGCTACCATGATTTTATTAATGAAAACCTAATCCTAAAGTATAGAATCTTCTAGTCATGAGGTAGAAGATTTTCATAGAACCATATATTTCTGTGAGGTACATTAAATAAATAAATCACTGTGTAGGTTACAATTTGTCTGGCATTTGGGGTATGGCTGATGACTTGAAATGATCCAGTAGTTTCCATGACTCGCTAGTGATTCAGTGAGAAGAAAACAGTACTAACAAGAGTGTGTACAGTACAACATAAAGTAGAATGTGTGCTGTCCAACTGATGCACTGTAATTAATAACGTATTTAAATGAAACATAAACTGAGTCTGAGTCTTAATATGTAGTGATGTAATCCATTTTTTCCTTTCTTATTCATAATTATGTATTTCTTTCTTTCTTTGATTTTTGATTTATGTGTTTGGTTCTGTTCGGTCCTCAGTTATTTGAGTTTAGTTCTGCTCAGTTTGTAACAAATTGAATATGATTTTGCCCGCATTACAAGATAACCTCTTTTATAGGCCTAAATATATATATTTTGATTATTTGAATTTAATTTGATTTATTTGTAAATATATATGTTGATTCATTAAACTCTTTTTTGGGAAACTGTATCCCTTGTGCCTTGACTGCCTTGGTCCTTCACAAACAGCTTACCATAATCATAAGTCTGCTATTACCTATCGATTATGTAAACAATCTTGTCTATTCGTTAACAGTAGCGGTTTCGCATTAATTATGAAACTGTATATAGTTTCTAGTAGTTCTCCAGGAGGCATGAAAGATAGTAGCTATTGATTAGCTAATAGTGAACTACCCCATTCATCTGTGTACTATTACTTACTAATTTATTAATCAGAGTTTCTAGTTAGTTAATAGTAGTTACTAGAACGTTAATATTGAATTATTCATTTCTTCTTGTGTAGTTAATCATTAATGGTGGATCCGTATTCTAAAGTGTTACCAATTTAAGATGTTGCAGGTACAATTTTGGTCAATAATTTTTCAGATATTTGTATAAATTGCATACATAACAAGTCTGTAGCAATAAAAATATCAAAATGTTTATTTTACCATTTATGTCCACTTGTTACCAGTGACAGTTTTTGTCAAGACTGGGTCTTAGTTGTGCTTATTTGTGGTTATTTTTTGTGGCTGTACTTTTGGGACACAATCCTCTAAACTGTCTGTCTATTCCTGTCAGTGAACTTCATCTTGCAACTACTGTTCCTCTTTGCTGATGCCGTTGGGTTCCATTTTTTGCATACACTGCCATCACTTTGTGTTCCTCTTGACAAATTAAGGGTGCATTTGTTAACCCTGCTGAAAAAACAATAGACACCATTACAGGAATTCTAATGGTTTTAATGATTATAATGGGAATTGTATATACCAATTGTATAATGGTCCATGTGAGTCTCTACTGGTAATGTGTTGGATTCTATTGGTGGCATGTTTATGTCTAGTGGAAATCAATACAAACCATTAAATCCTAATTGAATATGGCCCAAAACAGACTACATATTTTAATGGTTTAATTGGTATTGTAATGGAGACCATTAGAATTTCTGTAATGGTTTCTATTGTTTTTTTTTTCAGCAGGGAAGATTTGTGGGGAAAGGTCTCTAATGGTTAAATGGGTGGAACTGAATAAGATTTGAATTATTATTTTTTTTTACTCATTTAGCCTGCCCCCATTTCCACCCCTGTACACAAAGGTCTGTGCCCAAAACTTATGATGGTTCAATTAAAGTTAACATGTTATCTAAGGTAATGTTAATTAACAAGGATTGTTACCCCCTACAAAGACAAGACACCGCCTACAAAAATTATAAATAACTTTGGTTTGGGGTCTCAGAAACCCCAGCTATTGTTAAGGGTGATAAGGGTAAAGCTGACTCTCTCTCTCTCTCTCTCTCTCTCTCTCTCTCTCTCTCTCTCTCTCTCTCACACACACACACACACACACACACACACACACACACACACACTTTATAAGTTGTTTTTTCATGTAGGAAAGTGGGTGATGCCCCCCACAATATGCACACCCATGGCCCATGGGAAGTGTAGTTGTAATTTGCAGAACAGAGAGGTGGAACAAGCATATAAAAAGGGGAGGACAGAGTCTTGTGAATCATTTCTCTTTCTCTTGTGCTCTCTCTGCTGTGAAAATGGCATGCAAAAATAAATGTTCTACTGCTGAGGTTCTGGAAATGTACCCTTGTAGCAGTGAAAGTGATCAGGAAAGTGATCAATCTGAGATTTATGACCATGTGGAGAACCCTGATTTTGAAGGATCCTCCTCTGAGAGTAATTTTTTTTTTTTTTTTAGGTCGACCCTTCTGAAGCATCTCAAACCCATCAAGAGCCTGCTGTTCAGTTATTTGGATCAGATACCTTCTCATCTAAAAATGTAAAATTGTTATGGTCTGTATCTCTACCTGAGAAATGGGGCAGTGGGGAAAATACAATCTAAATATTTACAGGACACACCAGATATGCTGTCAGCCATGTTACAGCCCTCAAATCAGCTTTTGAGTTGTACATCTCACCTCCAACTGAAAACATCATTCTTGAGATGACAAATATACAGTAGAGATGAGGCAGGTGTATGGAGAAACATGGAAAAATATAGATACCACACTCCTGTAAGCCTACATTGGGCTGCTAATTCTAGCAGGAATATACAGGTCCAAAAGTGAAGCAACAGCAAGAGTTTGGAATGCTCATACTGGTAGGGGCAATATTTCCAGTTAGATGGTGTTTTTTTTTTCAACATCATTGATGAAAGCACTTACAATGCCTTTATCATTTGGTGTGAAATCAGCAGTGATTGGAGGAGTGGTAAATTGAATTGAAACAACTGGGTCAGGCCCTTGTGAATCCTCAAATAGAGAGGAGAAAGCATCCTCCTAGATCACAACCAGCTATGACCGTTGTCCAAAGTCAGGCTGAACCCCCTGATACTCCGATGGCTGCAGCACCATTGTGTGTGTGTGTGTGTGTGTGTGTGTGTGTGTGTATGTGTGTGTGTGTGTGTGTGTGTGTGTGTGTGTGTGTGTGTGCGCGCGTGTGTGTGCATGCAGGTGTGGCTGTGTGTGGAGGGGGCTTAGTATTCATTGGAAATTTATACATAGTTAGTTTTTCTTTATACGTAGTTAGTTTTCTGTTTTATATATTTGTACTTTATAACCTATAACCTATGCTATTTTCCAGAATAATATACATTTCCTAATATGTAATTTTTTTTAGAAAAGAAAAGAAAAGCATAGATATTTACATACAGCCCATTGACACATATATTTCCCTTTTTGCCTAAATAATAACAACTCTTTATTATAATTTACATAATACTTCAACTTTTTGAAACTTGCAAGCCCAGTTTGTTGTTAGAAAAAGGGTGAATAATACAATACAATGCAATTATTTTCAGTGTACAGTGTTTTGAAATCTCTGGCATAGAATGATGTACAAATATTTGGAAGAAAAAAGTGGTTCATTTTGAACTCAATGCAGTGGGGTCTCTGGGACCCCAAACAACAAGGCAGTAAAGGAAAGGGTTAAAAAACCAAACAAAAAAACAAAAAAAGTTATTCTCACTTCTATTGCATTGTTTCTTATAGTCTTACTGGGGATATTTGACTTCTGACGAATTGTATTATTTTTCATAAATGATAGCTCATTTATTAGCTCTGCACCGTTCATCTTTTCTGTCTCAGTGCTGCCACCTTTCGTTAACCATTAGTAACACCTCTATGGCACTCCCAAATACTTACCAATTTATGAGTATAAATAATGTTTGTGCTCCCATTCTTAGTACTACTTTCCTGATTCCTAACATTTTTCTTTATTATAATTTTTTTTTTAAATTTACGCTTAAGACCAAAATTTTATTCTGGGCGGTTTTATTCATTTTTTTCACAAAAGCTGATGGAACACGCAAATCTCGCGTTATTTAAAAAAAACAATCTCGCGATATCTTGTTGTTTCCGTTAAACGATTTCTGATTGGTTGCCAGCTTTTTGTTCTAAAATGGCGCCTTTAGGAAATGTGAGTCAGATACAGGAGGGAAGTGGGGAAACATTGTTGACAACTCCAGTGAAAACAAAGCAGAATGAGAGGTGGACTTTTCATTAATTTACACGTCCGTCTTCTAATGTAGCTAGTGCGAAATTTACCGAAACTGTCCAGGAGAGGCATAGACAGGTAAATTAGGTAACGAGCTGGCTATCAAGATGCACATAAACAGTGGCTGAATGCAACTTGACTCCTTACTCCTACTTATTATGGTATGTATAAATGCCAGCTTTCACACCCTATCTAGTGCACTTACAGCCTAAAATGGACAGATTTGTAATTCTGCCTCTACCTTCTCATTTGGGCCAAAATGATCTTCAAATCGAATTATGGATTTAAGAAGTGTAAATGTCTCATTTGTAAGTCGCTTTGGATAAAAGCGTCTGCTAAGTGAATAAATGTAAATGTGTAATGCATTTTAAGCCCAGCTCCTATTTCTAGCTGGAATCTAGGGCAGGGGTTCCCAAACTTTTCCAGGGCAAGGTATCTCAAATGGTATTAACATTTGACCGAGGCTCCCCTTTTGCAAGATGTCTTTAAAACACATTAAAAATACAGACTTCTGAATATACCCCCCTTTATTATTATTATTATTATTATTATTAATAATAATAATTACATCTGACATCTTACATCTTTACATTACATTAGATTAGGAATTGATTGTGTGTGTGTGGTTGTCTGAGAGTGAGAATTTATTTTTCACACCAAATTGTTGAGGCCCCCCGGGCGGCCCCCACTTTGAAAACCACTAATCTAGGGTAATCTGCATATATTGAGTGCACTGGACATTCTCTGATATGCTTTTTTCCCTTCTTTTTTTTATTTTTAATTTTTTTTTATTTTTTATAATGCTACGAAACAATGCACTATACGTTGAATAGGAAGCATGTAGGCCTGAGCCAAAGCTAGACTTCCGGTTACGTCCGATCTAGTTCTAGACAGATCATTCTTTGGCTACACATTCTTATCCTGTTTGTGTGTTTCAGGTTTCGATGCCGTTGTTGCTGGAGTGATTGATAAGTAATTGCATGGAGGGCTCAGTGCGGTTTGAGGAGCTGGTGAAGGTGAAAAGCATGCAGCGTCCGACAACACCACATGAAAGAGTTTCTGGAGTCACTGGCTAGTAAAGTGCCTGAGGCATTGCAGGAGTTCAGGCAGCAGGATGACAACAGCAGTACTTCTCAACAAGAGACGAATCTCATCTACGTGGACAGCAAAGAAGTGGCTGGCTCACTCCTCCAGCTTGCCTGTCCAGTAAGAGAGAACGAAAGATGGGAAGAATCAACGAACAATGCCTTTATTTTTTATTTCACATATTATCCAAGGGCTTGTGAAAAGACCACACTTCTAACAATTTATCAATTGGTGTTGGGTGACAAAGAGAATATCTACAGTCTCTCTGTAATGTTAAAGCTACAGTGTGTAGGAGTATTTTGTTTTGAACATGATTGTTAATCCAAAGTACAACAAAACATTGTATAATCCATTGCTCCTGAGCGGCTGTGACTTTCCCCTCTGACTTTCCTGCAATAGTAAATCACAAGTAGTGCTGTGTCAGAAATGTCAGGTGAGAATCGGTTGGAAATTTGTATCTTGGACACCTCAAACATCACGACGCTCGAGCTTCGGGCCCAAAAGATTGGCAGGAAAGAGAACGCAAAGATATTTTGGTGTGAAGCCAATGAATGGAAGATGATGTTAAGCTGATTTATCTTCATTGTGGAATTTGGATCAGTACCTAGTTGTGAAGTAGGGATTGATGATGTGGACTTAAAACTATATCATGATATTTTCTGGTATTTATTGCGATTGTGATATCAGTGACGATATAAATATAGTACCATGCATCACTGTTTTTGGCTACAACTAATAGCTGTGATCTTGAGAGCCTCAGAAACACAAACATTGATCTAAAAATAAAACTGACTTTCTGTAACCAAACCACTTCCAGATTGTAGAGGTAGCTCCTCGTTTAGCGATGAACTCGTCAGCTTCACGTCCATGTTCCGTCATATTTGTTTTCGCTCTGCACATGAGCTGTGAATGGGTCACACACAGAAATACATCATCAACTAGGCTTTATTATCATGGGAAGACTTTCTACCGGTATATCGCAAATAATAAGATATCGCCCATCCCTATTATGAAGTTGCTTAGAGGTCGCACTCGTACCGTATAATGACAGCGGACCCTTCTCAACCGCTCCCGTCACGGACGCAACCAGGAAAAACTCTGTGTGGATTTTTGCCTATAAACACTAATTCAAGCAATCGGTTATCGATGCCGGTTAATCTGCAAAACCGATCAATCGGTCGTCCTCTAGTGTCTAATGTGTTTTGACAGGATGGAGAACAAAATACATAAATAGTACTAAGCATACTAGTTAGTGTGCATTGTGTGTTTTGGGATGCAGCCCCTGGTTAATCTGTGCAGTGCACGACGACACATTCTTAACAATTTATCATCACAATTGTAACATTTTACATCCAGCATTTTCAAGTCATAATGGTAATGTAGAATACTGACTACCCTGATGTTTGTTCTTTCTTTCTTTCTTTCTTTTGCACATTGCTTGCTCCTTGCTTACTTGGTCTGTGGTCATAGGCTGACACATTTCTTTTTTCCCCCCTTCTAACATGTTGGTTAGAGTAGGTCCCGGTGCAGGCGTATTGTCTGAGCAACAACAGCAAGTGCCCGGTGATAACCCAGCCCCAAATCCCATCACAAATTGTTACTGTTCAGCATCAGGCCACAGAACAGCCCACCCGAGTGCAGGTAGAATAACATTTAGTGTCTTCTTGCAGCCTATGCTAAACGCATGTAGATCTGATGTCAGATGTGCATGCTTTTCTTTGTGTTTGTAAAAAAAAAAACGAGACTACAGGCCTTAATAAAACTGAACATCTGATGGTTAGCGGGTAGTGTTGATTCCTCACGGCGAATGGACAGGTGGAAGTAGTGTAAACTTTAACCAGCAGCCTCTTCCCCACACAGTTATTGAATGGGAGTATTCACATTCCAATCACAGTCACCGGCGCAACAGGTGTGTGTCCGATTGGCACACTGCACATTTGCTACCGAGCAGATTCCACAGGTGATTGGAGGATGGGAAGCTATACATCAATCAATCACTTAAGACAGATGATTTTTACAATCAAGTTACATGGAAAAGCTGATTATTCGTCATGTTTGTGGTGCAGTGTTGTGATTAGCTGTGCATTTGATTGACAGGATCAGCAGACACAGAGCGTGTCTGACAGCCCCACATTGCCTGTTTCCTTAAAATCAGAGATGGAGTTTATCATGTGGCGACTATGAGCAGAGAAGAAAAACTGTGAGATGGAGAAAGAACAGAGAAACAGACTGGCTCCAGTTGGTAGTATGGCAGTATTTTTTTCTCTGTGCATGATTTTATTAAAATTTAAAGTTATTTTAAAAGTTAATTTTTTAAAATGGAAAGTGCTGCATGATTTACACTGATAATTTTCTATGTGGGGTACTCTTGTGTATTTGCACTGTATGTAGTCTTGCGTACTGTTATGTGCTTTTGCACCATGGTCTTGGAGAACCAACATTTTGTTCCAATGTATGCAAGCTAAATAGAGGAATGATGATACAAACCCATTTGACTTGACTTGGGACACTCTGGAGTCCGTGACATGTGGCCAGTTGGTCTGAGATTTTAAAATTTAAGTTATAGGGGTGGAAACCACAACCATCCATTATCAAATTTATTATAATTATCATTGAGTTGTTAGTTGGTTTGACTGGGCACTTGAAGTAAATGGGTTTCATACAAACTTCAATAAGTCAAAACACTCTGTCTAGAAATAACGTAACTTTGAGTGTAAAATATTTTGATAAAAAAATGTAATATATAGTTACACTACAGTTAGCAGATCAAATGTTTTTACATGGTGATTGGAGTAAAAATGTAATATTGCGGATTTGAATTGTGTTCATTGTGTGTGTTTATAGGACGGAAGCCGCTACAGTTTCAGGAGTACCTGTTATGCACGTCCATAGCAGAGCTGAGTTTAGGCTTATCTCTGATGATACAGGAGGCTAAGGGCTTTGAGGGCAAAACCTTAGAAGCTGACATGCTCTACTATATTTTCCTATGTATACAAAAGGTACATGGAATAACCCTTACTATATGCTATGTTCCTTACTCATATATCTTCTTTCTGACCTTCTGTTTCTTTTCTATTTCTTTCTGCAGTATATAACACAGATAACGATAGAGTTGATTATATATTCAGTGATCATTATTATCAGCGGTTCCAACAATCATTACATAAGGTACTACACTCACGGAAGCCCACTGTCCATCCGTTAGGTAGCAAAACGCACTAATTTATACACAACTGAAGTTGTATTTAGTATCTGTTTATATTATTGAAGGGTCATGTATTGATAGATGGTTTAAGTTAAAGTTTTTAATGTTTGTCATTCCTAGCCATGTGACCGAGGAAATGTGGGAATGCAAACACCTGGGAGCCCATTCACCTTGCACACTCCTTAACACTTTAATGTTTTTCAGCACAAAGTAAGACATACTTGCACACCACAGGATGCACAATTAATCATATTTTAAACCTGATCATGATATTTGGCTTCCTCAGATAAAAAAAATATTGGTAGGTTTTCTTTAATTTGGCTCATTGGCTAATTGTTAGATATCATCTTTCATTGACCCATTTTAAATCACAAGCTCAAAACAAATCAAGACCTGCCAAATTTGACACATTTTGTATAGAAGTAAGTCATTTTAACATCACTCAAAAATGTGCCAAAAGAGTCCCTTCCCCTACCCCCCTTTAAATACTGCGTATACGCCAATAGACGTGAATCTGGAATGCCTGACGGTTTGTGTTTTGTGTTCTGAACACTCTGATATTAACTGACCACCTGGAAGCCCCGCCCCTTCCTGCACCTCATATAGTTCTAGGCCAAAAATAGTGTAAAAAAAAAGCAAACAAATTTTGACCAAGGGAAAAAAATAAGATTAAATAGGTTTACAATTAAGTGTCAAATAGAACAAATAATTTAAATATTAATGATATTTGTAGAAAGTGAATAAAAACACACTATTTTACATAACCACGGGTGAGTAGGGAGAAAGAAAGTGCGCACGGAAACTTTTCTAGTGTACGCGTTTTAAATAAAACAGACAAGCAGCAACTTTTTCCTGCAAGAGCCTGGTGGTTACTGTAAAACCCTGCATACACACACTCCAGTTTCTACCTTAGACATGTGATTTGTGAAAGGACCCTATTGAAAATGTTGGCAAGAAAAACAAAAGCAGTTGTTTTGGGTACACAGGCTTTATTTGTGTACTGAAGATTATTTAATGAAGGCTAAATCTATAATAGCCCTGATTTGCATTCAGTTATGGCATAATTCTTCACTTATTTATTTTGAGTGTAATTGTGTTTATACTTTTCATTTGAAAGCTACACTCCCTTAATGTCATGAACCATCAGCCTTCTGATTTGCAGATTATAATACATATAGGTGTATCATGTACAGCAATATAAAAGTAAAGACTATTTGGATATAAATATTGTTTTATTTATGACTTTAATACTGCCCAAACAACTTTGATTATTGTGCTGACACACACATGATATTATATACTCACAATCAACCTACAATGCTAATGTTTGTGCATGCAGTTCCATATAAGTATTGAAGTAGTTTTTGCAGTTCTAATATCTATAAAACTATTCTTTTATCTCTCACTCTTGAAGTTCACTTAGGTATTTTAATTTAAAAACAGTGGATGAACACTTGAAGGTGGCTTTCACAAACGTCCTACGACACACAAAGAAGAATCCGTTCAACCCCAAAGACAAGGTCACAAGCATTCACTATGTCAGAGGACTCCAGATTGGTCAGAAAGGTGGGGACTTGCACATACATTTTGACTAGAGGGGTAAAGAGTGTATTTGGAATAGACGAGGTGCACTTTGGTGCTAGAGATTATACCACAAGGTGGTGTGCATGATTTAGTGTATGTTTGTTCACAGTGATGGATGGCGTGCACGCTGAGCAGCCAGAGACGCCTTTACGCTGCCCTATCAAACTTTGTCTTCTGTCTCTAAAAATGGTCAGTACATTCTTCTGGTTAGAAGAATAATGAAGTAGAAATTCTTGTTTTTAAAGATTCCCATTACACTCATTTATTCACTGTTGACCAGTGATTATCCCACTGACCCATAACATTTCTTGTAAGATTCATTTTACAATATCCTTTCATCTTGATTATTAGCAATATAAACAATATTTATGGAAGGATTTTTGTTTATGAACCATAAACAATTATTGAACATGCATCTGTGGAACAGTCCTTAAGACACTAACAATTAAGGTCACAATTAAGGTCACAGTTACAATAACTTGGGACACTACAGAGACCTTTCTACTGACTCTGAAAAACACCAGGAGAAAGATGCCTAGGGTTCCTGCTCACCTGTGTGAACATAACACAGGCTTGCTACAGGGAGGCATGAGGACTACAGATGTGTTCAGAGCAATAAACTGCAGTGTTTGTAATGTAAGATGCCTAAGACAGTGCTACAGGGAGACAGGAAGGATCGTCCTTGCAGTGGAAAATGACATGTAACCATGTGCCCCCCCAGACATGATGGAGAACTTGCAAATGATTTGGTGGAAAAGTGGAGTAACATCTCACAGCAAGAACTGACAAATGTGGTGCAGTCCATGAGGATGAGATGCACGGTAGTGCTTAAAGCAGCTGGTGGCCACCAGATACTGACTGTTACTTTTGATATTGACCCTATAGTATATATTCAAAACTTGAGCCAAGCACATGAAATTGTCTTTTTTGAGTGGTCCATGTGGGATAAGATGCATTTTTTTAAAAATATATTTTTTTCTATTTTTCTAGTCCTCAAAGTGATAAAGGTCAGAATGATACCTTCTACTTGACCCTTGAACCAGTGGTTTCCTCTGGCAGCCCTATTTGGTACTCGACACAGCCTGTTATGCATCAGCAGCTAGAAATCATGCTCTCACGCATACTCATTGTGCATGAAATACAGGAGATTTCTCCAGCAAAGCCTAACCTCTGCACGAGGAGTGGTTTGTATGTCTTCACATCACTTATATAGTAGCAAGAAGGAGAAAGAACACACAAACACACACATTCTCTTTTGCTCTGTCTTTCTCTCTCTTCTATAACTGATGCACTTATACCTCTGCTCCTCTTAAAATTGCCTCACTATTTAAGTGCTCAAATCACACTAAGAGAACAACAGCTGAGGGATGTTAATTTCAGCATTCTACAACATCACTTTCTTTAGTTAAATGCTTTAATCTGTGTCACTGTTATTTGATGCAGTGGTGCAATGACTGATTTTATCGTCTCTCTTTTTCCATGTTTGCTTTTATTATCATGTCATCATTTTCTTCTACTGTCTCTTCTTACTGTTTACTGTGTTGCCTAAGGCTCAGATGTAAGCTTCCTATTCAGGTCCTGGTTATGTAGTATACACAAATAGTCTTCATGGCAGTAACACAGAAGCTCTGGTGGCCTTTTTTCCATTTCCTATATTCAGTAAACTTGACCGAATCCACTCATACAGTATTTGGTACTTTATTTTTCAAAGAGTGCTGCAAAAGTGACCATGACATGTTAAGACAAAATGTAATATACATTATATAAAACTCATATGTATATAATGCGTAAAGGAACGACTTGTCAACTTTTATGCTTGTGTTGTGTTTTACCTAATTTTGCAATGACACAATATTGGATAAAGACCAGAACTTCAAGGGAATCGTGTTCCTTGTTAGCTTATATCAGAAGTTAGGAAAAGATGACCATAAGTTCTCCAGGAGCTCAGAAATCAACCAGAGGATGAAAGGAAGCTTTAGGAAGAGTATGAAGTGTTCCAGTTTTGTTGTTTTCTGTGTAGTCTGAATGATGACTTCTGTAACTCAAATCAATACAAGTTTAAAAAATGATTCTGCTTCAAGCATTTCAACACACTGAGCATGTGTACAAAAGTGGTAAGAATACACTTCTCATATACTAGACAAAAAAATATGAAATTGAATGAAAATGTAACTGAAATTGTAATATTTATTCATTTAATAACAGCAATAAGTAAATGATAAAAAAAATGTATACAACTAGAACAGAAAAAAAAAACAGTGAACTTCCTTACTATCCTTCAGTATAGTGTTAATATGTTAGTCATGGAAATATTCCTAGTAGCAGATGTGGAAAACAAAAAGATTCAACTCTCATTTTATAAGGTGTCTTTTGTTCTAATTAAAAGGCTAGTTTTTTTGTTGTTGTTATCTTCATTTATAGATTTATTTTGGATTGAATTAGATTTATTTTGTCGTCATTAATGGTGAGTTCATATTGCTTTTAATATGGTTTTTAATCTAATTTATATTATTAATATTTTTTTAGTTCCTTAAATTTGTGTCAAACTAAACCCATGCTCTTAAAAAAGAATATGCATGTATTCCAAAAACATGCTTTTCTTGCAAACAAACACTATGTGATAACAAAGAATGTAAGCTTAGTAGACATAGTGTAATTCCACACCAGTGAAGCCAAGCTGGTATTCAGGCAAAACAAACTAGAATGTTTCATCTAATTTCATAAAAATTGCAGAAAACAACGGTAAATATACAATAGACATGTGGCCTGTAACATTTCCCATAAATTATCCCAGTGTTATTTGTAGCTATACAAAACACAAACATATTTACACTTGACACTTGATTATAAAAGTATTTAAATACAATATTACTGCTATTTTAAACATTTTGGAAAGATTTATTTTAACATGTGATTGTAGCAGCTGTTAATTTTATTAATGCATGTAATTTCATGTAAGTTGCAATTCAAATTATGGAAGTTTATCCAAGCTGTACAATCTTTAGCACCAGCACATTAGGAAGATCCTCACTACTTCACCTTGACTCGCAAGTTTACATTGTTGGTCGAGGCTGAAAATGAAGTTTTTGTCGTGTTAATAATTCTACTTCACATCTACGCACACTCCCTGATTATTTAAGAATAGCTCAGTTAAAGCCCAGACCTAAATCCGATTCTTTACAAGCAAGATTGGCAAGAAGAACGGGCAAAAATGGTAGTGTCTCCAAAAATGTGCAGCTGTAATTGTGCAGCACATGTCAGCTGTGGTATTGAGTTATAGGAGTGAATACTTCTGAAAACTATGCATATTTCCTGTCCAATATTTTGTGTATCTACACTTGTAGAAAATGTAGAACCATTAAGGGTTCCTTCGTTGTCCCTCTGTGTATAACCCTAAGTGTTTCCCTTGAGGGAAAGAAAGGGTTCCAAGTAAGTTTCAGAGGATATTAAGTTCCCCTTTTTACACAAAATGTGAAAGTCCAATTCTTACAAAAGACACTATTTTTTTATTATAATTTGTATTTAATTTTACTATATTTACATTATGGTGTAAAATCTAAAATATGACAAAAGTGTCAATTACAGAAGCTTATTTTGGTTATCCTGCTTTCTGGCTAACAGCTATCTATTTGGCATGATTTGTTTCAGGTGAAACAAGTCACACAGCCGCTGTTGTTTATTTTGGTTACTGTACACAAACTAAAATCCTAGCTCAGCACTAAATATGATTCATGTTTCTTTGACATGTTCTGAAACAAAATCAGCAATGCAGCTACATATTGAACACTACTCTAACAATAGACCACTGTATGCTTTGCTAGTGAGTACCTGTGTGTGTGTGTGTGTGTGTGTGTGTGTGTGTGTGTGTATCTGCCCTACAGTTGTGTGTGTTGTGTTTGTGAGTTGGTGAGTTGAGAAGACGGAGGCATTATCCTCTGCAGGAGTTTTCCAGGGTTAAAAGCGTGCAGGGAATCCCGTAGGGATTGCCATGCTGTGTGCTGAGGCTGGGGGGTGTGTGACACTTGAAGAGAGGAGTGGGTGGACTCAGGGCGGTGTGTATGGCCAGAATTTCTCCTCTGCTTTTTCCGTTCCCTTCTGGATTGCCTGTCTGTTTGTGGCTGTGCTGCCTGGAAATGCACCACAGTATTCCGGGTTCTGTTGGCAGGAAAATTGCACATTACTATCTATTAGTAATCTATTATTATGTCAACAGGTAATTGTTTGTTTCTACAAGAGCTCATAAGCTGTGACTTTTTGTTTTATGGTGTATGTGTTTGTTAAAGATAATAAGCCTAATAACCAAATAATGGTTTTAGTGCCCCTCTTCCAGGACCTTCAGGTAGCAGCTGAGTATGTGCTCTAGTACATTCACTTTGCTGGCACAACTTGCATGCTGGTGTTTCCAGAAGTGGTTGGATGGACGTGAGAAGACATTGTACATTGAACAGATTAGGAACTAGGCCTGTCAGAGGGTCACATGCTATTCTTGTCCATCCCATGCTCCCATCTTGTCCATGTGCCTTGACTGCGAAGAGTGTGACCTTGTTCACCAGCAGGGACCACCGGACACTTGGTAGTAAATCCAAGCTTTGAACTTCCCTGCCACCACTGGCCATGGCTCCAACTCCTGTTGGGTGGCTGCAGTGTCCTTCAGTGAGCAATTGTAGGTTATCCTCAGGCTCTTAATTGGTTTCTCAGAGATGGGGATTGGGTTCCCATGCACAGAGAAAAGGAATTTGTTTCAGACTTCTCTGAATTACATCCATTCCCTGGTCATGAGCCATCTTAGACCCTGGAGAATCCATATGCACTTGTGTAATGATGATGTTGTTACAGTCAAATCATACATGAAGTCTTTTATGGGCATTGTCAAATGCCATACTTGGTGATGGGTCCTCTGCATTTCACATCTGCTGATTTGACCAGCATGGTCATGGCCAGGGCAAAAAGTGGTGAAGCCAGTGGTAATCCCTTTCTCAAAATGATCCCAGTCAGAAGTGGTAATCCCAGTGGCACGTGTAAGCCAGAATGTGTTGTAACAGTCCAGGATACGGCTCCTGAATTATGCAGTTCCAACAACAATGCCACCATCTTATGAGGTATGGAACCATAGGCATTGGAAATGTCCAGACATGCCACAGCCAGCCCCCCCGTGTTTACTTCAATTCTTCAATATATAAATTTATATACATTTATAAAATATATTTATAGAAATAAAAAAATATATATCATTAAATTAAGATCTAATTATCTACAATTCATTCTTTCATCCATTCCAGAAATGGGACTACTTCAAATATAACAATTTTTTGAAAAGTTACCACAAATGTATCTGGAATTGCTGTTTAATATATTGTACTAGGGCATGAAATTTGGATAAAACTTTGGTAAGACATTGTGTCATGTCTGTCTAATTCAAAATTATACTGGTGTGCCCCTTATACAAATGCCCTTGTACTTCCGATATAAGTGATGTATTTTTTATTTTAATTTGAATTACATACTAATACATTACAGGTGGAGTGGATTGAAAAATGTCATTGTGTGTGTGTGAGATTCTCACTTTGGTCTCTCCGTGTTCCCAGCTAGCCAGTGAAGTAAACACTGATGCACAAGTATGTATTGCTCCTAAAAAACAACACACACACACACATATACATTACATTACTTTCCCATGTCATATTTCAATGCACCTGACACTTGTTTTTCCTGACAAAATTAGTATGTTGAGTTGCATCACAAGTGTGTATTGTGTTGATTTGTAAGATGAATTTGTGGGTAAGCGCTCACCACATTTTGCACCATCAACACTCTGTGTCTGCGCAGGTCTCGGACAGCGAGATGTACATCAGGCGGAATCCCCCTTGCACAGAGTTGCATCAACCACAGTATTGCTACAAATGTTCCAGAGCGACCTATGCCTGCACTAAATGTGTGCACACACACATACACCACACACACACACACACAAAATGTATGGTTTCTAAATACAGTTCCAGGAAATGTCAACCTTAACAATGAGAACTCAGAGTAATATTAATCAGATTGTAATCTTTACATCCACCTGAAGTGAGCTAGACTGCTAGCTGATACTAAACATTTACGTGATTTATGTGTGTGTGTGTGTGTGCATGTTTTGTATCTTTAGACCTGCAGTGAACGACTGTGGGGCCTAAGCGTGGAATATCATCCAGCAGCTTCCGCACATGCTCAGTGAAGTTGCTGAGAGTGGTGTGGTCCTTTGGAACACCCTGATCAGGCCAGCCAGGGTAGTAGTAATGCGTTATGTGTCTATCTGTAGGGCTGCCATGCTGAAAAACACACCAGCACCATGATAATTAATGGAAACACAGGAAAATGCATTATATATTTATGATGTTCTTTGTTATTTATGGATCACCTGTCGTAGGTGGATGGTGGTGATGTAGCAGTATGGACCATGATGACGGGACATGGTGGTGACCTGCAGAGCCCCATAACAGCCAGTGCCTCTCTCAGGAGGCCAGTACTGATTACATAGCACCTAGACAACCATGCATACATTCAAAAATATAATAATATACATATTTATACATCTTTTAGATGATTTCTTAACCCTTGTGTTGTGTTAATTTTTTTTTTAGGGCAATTCCAGGACAATGTCAACCTTAACACTGGACTCACATTTAAACTCACATTTAGATGGACAGTAAAGTTCATTCATTCTTATTTTGTTCTTAATTCCTATTCAGCCATCCCCGTTGGATCTGCCTAAAATCATCTTCAGAAAGCTTTGACTAGGTATGTTTAACATTCAGCATGGCAAACATTGAGCTTGGTCAGTGTGTCAAACACAGGATGTTTAGCCAATCTTCCTCCATCATTAGCAATAGCTTTATTTGTGTTAAGTGTATATTAGTTAGCACTCTGACAGAGAAGATTGCAGCATTAGTCTTGTGGATCCAGATTCTAGAAAGCACTAGCAAGTGTGAGAGTAGCATAGTTTAAGTGGGGGAACGTTTGTGTGCCTCGTAAGAAAACCTCCAACTCTGGCATTAGAGCCCTCACAGTGGGGGAAATGCATGATGACTCTGTGGCATAATTATAAAGCCAAAGCTAACACAAAGGCTCATGCACAGGAGCACCACGTGTCTCCACTTCACGTGTCAAACAGGTTTGCTCTCCTCAGTGAACCATCCACTGAGGAACCTGTTGAAAGAGCTCTGGCTATAGAAGACTCAGCATTAACTATGTGTTTATTGGGAGCCAGGGTGCTGGACATAGAAGGTAATCTTACAGTCGTATTTATTTGCGTAGGAGCAAATTATATACACATTCATCAGTCTGAGGTATCTAAGGCTAACATTTTAGAGGTATGTAAATTAGCAAAGATTATGTCCAGTGCAGTAATATGCTCTGGACCCATCCCAATGCAGTGTGGTGATATAGCCTCAGCAGATTATAGTCACTGAACTGCTGGAGGTCTAGGTGGTGCTTTGAAAACAACTTGGGCTTTATTGACAATTTGAGTATTTTTTGAGAGCAAGACTGGACAGTTGAAGACTGGAAAAAAGACCAGGTGATTTTTTTCTTATGCTACCAAATGCAAATTCAACACCTGGAATCAACTACAGACCTTTTTATCTGCTTGATTTGTCATGAAATAACAAGGAAACTGCTTATCAGTCAATTGTCCAATTACTTTTGAGCCTGGGAAAATGGTGGGACTCTGCAAAGATGGCTGTAATTCCTAAACGGTTGATGCATACTTTTGTTAAACCCCCTGAATTAAAGCTGAAAGTAGACACTTCAATCACATCTTGATTGCTTTCATTTCAGATCTATAGTGGTGGTGTACAGAGGCAAAAATATGAAAATTTTGTCACTGTCTTAATACTTATGGACCTGACTATAGTAACTCTGGATGGCCTTTCAGTTACACCATGTGCAGCAGTAAAAGACCTTGGTATGATTATTGACTAGTCTCTCTTTTGAAGTGCATTACTAGGATAGCCTTATTTCATCTCAGAAATATTGCCATGATAAGAAATATAATGTCACTACATAATGCAAAAAAAAAAAATAGTTTGTGCTTTTCTAACCTCTAGGTTGGACTATTGTAATGCCTTGCTGTCTGGATTTTACAGAAGTTGCACAAACAAGCTCAAGTTAGTCCAGAAAGCAGCAGCCAGGGAACAAACCAGAAGATATGACCCCATCACCCCACATGCCACTGGCTCCCTGTAAAATTTAGCATTGATTATAAAATACTTCTAATGACCTAGAAAGCACTGAATGGTCTTGCACCACAGTACTTGAGCAAACTTTTGGTCTTTTATGATCTGCCACACCTGCTTCAAGAAAGTTTCAGGCTCTTTGTTGGTACCTAGAATTATGAAGGCTACAGCAAGGGGCAGAGCTTTTTCTTACAAAGCCCCACAGTTATGGAACCACCTTCCAATTACTGTTCAGGACTCAGACACAGTCTCATTCCTTAAGTCTAGGCTGAATACCTATTTATTTAGTCAAGCCTTTTGTTAATAGCTTTTTTCTTAGGCAGATCAGGTTCATGGGCATAAATTTTGGAAAAGTGGGATGTTTGGATGCTGTCTCTCTCCACTCTCATGCATTCATTCAGGTTTGTTGATGGTGGAGTGGCTGGCTGCTTTATGTCCCAGGGTGGCCTCATGTCTGTATTTCCTTCTGGCTCTCCCTTTTAGTTTCATAGCTAGTCTTTCCAGAGTCCCTGCTTGCACTTTGCATGTAATGTACATCTTAAACGACTAAAGGACACACAGGAGCATACCTAATAATCAATTTCTCTCTCTCTCTCTCTCTCTCTCTCTCTCTCTCTCATATTCTGAGGCTACAAATGTTACTCCTGCAGCCTGATGAGATACCAGTGATCCTGACTGCTTCTGCCCTATGGATCTGGAATCACTCAATGCTGCTGAGAATGGCCCTGCATGGATAGAGTAAAGCTCACCATGAGATTGCTGTGGATGGTACCACACAGACACCCAAAAGATGGCTGTAGATGTTTTTACTTAGATAGCCTAAAGACTGCAGAACATTTGATAACTTCATTTGTGAGTGAGGACACAACTGTCACTATTTGTTTACAACAGGGACATATGTGCTACTATCTGTATTTGTTAAAAAAAACAAAAATTCCCATACTGACTGGTCTGTTTTCACACCTTGTCGCTCTCTTTTAGTGCTGTCATCATGATGATAACCTGTACATTTTGCTCCCAGACCATGCGCCAGAAATCAGCCATTGTTGATGGCAAAGGAGCCTGAGTACAGATGAAGTCATGTTCTGTACAGCCGCCCTACAGACACACATAAATACACAGTTATATAGAGTGATTAAAATATTATTTACATCCAAGGTTTGTTTTTTTTCGCCAAAGATTCCTTTCTTAATTAATCTATTGACTGAATTACTGACTAAATGCTGAATGAATCTGACTTCTGAATTATTCATTCTAGATTGATCAAAATGACATTTGATCCAGTGCTCTGGTCATACACTAGCTCCTCAAAAGCATACAGTATACACAGCATCTACATATATTCATTTACCAGACACTTTAATAGGAACACATACAGTATACTGTATATCTGCACATTAATACAATTATCCAGTCAGCCAATCGTGTGACAGCAACGCAATGCATAAAATCAGATGTCAATGTCATATTGCAGACATAGGTCAAGAGCTTCAGTTCACATAAAAAAAATTATGATCTTAGTGACTGTGACCATGGTCTTGCTATTGGTGTCAAATGGATAGCTTTGAGTATTTCAGATGTCTTGGTTTTTTCACCCACAACAGTATCTAAAGTTTACATAGAATGTTGTGGAAAAAAAAATCCAGTGAGTGGCATTCTGCCAGTGAAAAAAGACCAGACCTTGTTTTTCCAATCTTCAACTGTTTCGATGAACCTGTGTCCACTGCAGCCTCAGATTCCTGTTCTTGGCTGGCAGGAATGGAATGCGATTTGGTCTTCTGCTGTTGTAGCCCATTTACATCAGGTTTTGACAAGTTGTGCCTTCTGAGATGCTTTTTCTGCTCACCATGGTTGTAAAGAATGGTTATTGGTTTTACTGTGGATTTACTGTAGCCTTCCTGTCAAACTGAACCAGTCTGGCCATTCTCCTCTGACCTGTCTCATCCACAAGGTGTTTCTGCCACAGAAGTGCCACTTGCTACATGTTTTTTTATTTTAACACCATTCTGTTTAAATTCTAGAGAATATTGTGTCCCAGGAATCATGTTCTGATGTTTGATATGAACATTACCTGAAGTTTGTGACCTGTATCTGCATTGTGCTGTTGCCACAGGATTGGCTGATTGAATACTTACATGAATAAGCTGTGGGGTTCATGTATTCCTAATAAAGCAGATGGAGAGTGTATAACAAATATGCAAAAAATCCTAATGATCCGTGTTGTTTAGTTAACCATATGGTAATATAGACTGATCCAACCAATCAAGGTCTACAGGAACACCTGGTTGGCTTGAACTCCACAGGGTAGTACAGGCCTAGTGGAAGAGGATACTGTGAAACTTATTGCGAATGGACCAAATGTTCTTCTATTTATTCTAGTATGTCATGCCATTTAAACAGCTTATTAGATAGTAGCACAGGCAACAGCTTAGGGCTCATGATTATGGGCTTAAATGACAGAAATTCAGTTCTCCTCTTCCCTGAAGTGATATATTCTTGCCTTATTTCTTCCTTCAGTCTTGGCTTCTTGGATTCGCTAGTGCTGTAATTCCGTAGCTGATTAGATCATACTAATATTATGATAGGAAGACTAGTTAGTCAGTTGCATCCATCATTCCTTGAGTTTATAGTATGCCCTTAAGAATGCGGATAAAAGGATTAATATTCTCAATAACAGGCACAGTATTTTGAATTGGTTTTGTGTATATCCTGTGAAGTGAATTACATATTTTTAAGTTGTATTGAGAGCTGAACTAGATACTGAAAAATGAAAAGAGAGGATTGGGAGACCCTGCATTTGTAACTGATTACTACAGTTATCAGTGGCTGATTACTGTTCGACTGACTGTATTTTTTATTAAATCTGGGACTGTTACTGTCTAATAAGTGAATTGACTGAATGATTAATAATCTTGATCAGCCCATTCCTTTACTCACAGGCACATAGCTGGCATTGATGTAGTCTGAGTGTGGTTGTGACTCTAATAAAGACAGCTTAACTCTGCAGTGGTCATCTGAAAGACAAAAAGTCAACGTGTTAAGAAACTCACAGCGTCACAATCAGGAGGTTGTAGATCTACAGTAGGTTAGTACCTTCAGGTTTTGAAAGGAATTTTCCAAACATTTTTTTGTTTGTTTTCAATGTTTAATTCTTGACCCCAAACACCTCTTAAAACTATGCAAGCGAGCTTTGGAATTAGAGAGGAATGCAGCAATGCTGTCTGTAATGGCCTGCTCAGTCACATGACCTAGCTGCTTTGGAAGTAGTTCGAATGAAAGGTTTGAGGGAGAGAGCTGTCCAACCAGCTCCACAAGCCTTTTGGGAAGTTCTTAGAGAAGCAGAGCAGAGCTACGTTTTATTTGTTAAAGGAGGTTTAATTGATGAAGGTATGGTTTAAATGCTTTCTAATTATTGTCACCAATATTTACACATTTTACAGTGTCTCCTCACAATAATCCTGGTTCGTAATAAATGGTTGGTTACATAGTTTGATTGTTATATGTTTATTTTAATGAAAATTATTGTTCATCAGGCCTCCACCCTGAAACACATTAAATATGTTTATACTGAAATATTTGTGACATGCTTAGCGAGTCTGGTGCTAATTTGTTGCAGTTGTCTGATGCTCTGACGTCACAGTAGGACATAGCAAGTGCAGTTACAAAGGTGTTTAATAGAGGGACAAATTTCAGTAATCTCACATTAGTGAAACATTAGTGAAAAAGGTCATGTTTTGCTAATATCGAAGATCATTGTGATCAGTTAAGATCACCTTAATTATAAAAATGAACATGCAAGTCATTCAGGGTGGATTTTTACTTTAAGGTCTTTTGTTTGTAATTGTGACACCATAGAGTATAAAATTATATAAAGATTCGGCTATTTAGCTAATTAAAGTTGGTGAGTAAGGTTTATAAGTACTCACAGGGTAAAATGAAAGGATATCTGTTTTTGTTTTTATTGGCATCCAGCTCTCCAGCCCTGCATGAGAACTCCTTTGCATTGTCACACAGCTCCTAAGGAACATATATAATTATGTGAAATTACAACACTATACTAAATACTGATCTGAAACAAAAACCTTTACTAAGGGCAGGGGATATATCAATTACATTCACCTCAAATTCCCTTTGATATCCTGCATTGCTGTTGGCCGCAAGAGACTGACAATGTGCATGGAACTTCTGCAGAATGTGTGCTCTTGGATATGTTCTTATCCTGCAAAATATGCAGAACCAAGAAACATCTAAACATCCATCCAGATATTGTCTACATTTAGCTAAAACAGCACCGTCATTTCCCTTTGAAGCACCAGATTGTATTGTTGTAGTTGAAGGCAGATATTATAAAGTGGTGCTTAGTTTGAAGTGTGCAAACCCTTTAGAATTTTCTATATTTCCTCATAAATAAATTGGGGGGAAATACATATTGAAATCGTCAACGTTTTTTTCAGTAAATATGTTTCCAATGCGGTTATTCACATGAAATTTTCACCAGACATCAGTATTAACTTAAGAAATCCGCAACTACAAAGAATTCCCAACATTAAATCCATAAATAAAGTTATGTGTAATAAAGTGGAATGACCCAGGAAAAAAGTATTGAACACGCTAAGAAAAATCAGTTCTCCAAGGCAAGGTAGGGCAAGGAACCAGCTGAAATCCGTAAGTAGTTAGAAAGTAATTATACCTCCTATCTGTGCAAATTAATATCAGCTGGGTTAGTAAATTGATGGACTATAAAAAGGCTTTTCGTTACCAAAGTGTCACACAAGAAACATCTGGGATGATCGGTAAAAGCAAAGAGCTCTCCCAAGACCTTCACAACCTTATTGTTGCTATACATATTGATGGAATCGGATACAGACATATTTTGAAACTTCTGAATCTTCCAGTAAGCACCATTGTGGCCATTATCCACAAGTGGAAGCAACATCACTCCATCATCAACCGGCCACACACAGGAGCTTCTCTCAAGATTTCTGACCAGGGAGTAAGAAGAATAGTCAGAAGAGTAGCCCAAGAGCCAAGGACCACTCAGAAAGAGCTCCAGAAACACTTGGAGGCAGGTGGCAGCAGGTGCCATCGTAAAATAGAAAACAATAGGCAATGCACTCCACCGCTCACGCTCACCCCGCAAGACTCCATTATTAAAGAAAAGGCATGTCGAAGCTCATTTAAAGTTTGCTAATTTGGACAAGCCTATGAAATACTAGGAGAGTGTAGTCTGTTCAGAAAATTTTACTTTTTGGCTGTCATACTACACACAATGTTTGGAGAAGAAATGGTACTGCACATCACCCTTAAAACACTATACCAACAGTTTGGAATTTGGAGGTGGAAGCATCATGGTGTGGGGCTGTTTTTCATCACATGGTACTGGCAGACTTCGTATAATTGAAGGAGCGATGATTGGAGCCTTTTACCAGAAGATTCCTGAGAAGAATCTGCTGCCATCCACCAGGATGATGAAGATGAGACGTGGGTGGACCTTCCAGCAGGACAACGATCCAAAGCATACAGCAAAGGAAACTCTCAATTGGTTTCAAGAAAAAAAATCAAGGCGTTAGAATGGCCCAGTCAATCACCTGACTGGAATCCAATTGAACAAGCTTTAAAGACAATGTGTTTAGAAGAATGGGCCAAAATCACACCTCAATACTGCAGCTGATTAATTTCTTCATACAGGAAGCGTCTTGAAGCTGTCATTACAAACAAAGGCTTCTCCACTAAGTATTAAATAAATTTCAGTTAGCATGTTTAATACTTTTTTCCTGTGTCATTCCACTTTATTACACAAAACTTTATTTATGGGCTTTAATGTTGTGAATTCTTTATTTTTCTGGATTTCTTGACTTAATACTGATGTTTGGTGAAAATTTTATGTGAATAACCTCATTGAAAATATATTTACTAAAATTTTATTTGATGCGTTCAATACTTCTTTCCCCCACTGTATGTAATATTGGATCATTTTCCTCAATAGTGTGAATATCTGATGATGTTTTAGGTCACATTTATGCAGATATATAGAAAATTCTAAAGGGTTCACAAACTTTGAAGCACCACTATAGTTAATAAACAGATTTCTTATGAGGCCCCCTGTGGACATCATAACAGGAAGAAAAAGAAAGACAGAGACCAGTATGAAGTGAAATGAGAAGAATTTGTGGAAATAGGGAAGACATGGCTCATCGGCATGAGGCTTCCCACAAACACTGGCTAGGAACTCCATTTAGCATGGACAACACTATACTCACACTCGCTTACCTCATCTTTGACTAACTTTTTCTTGAGTCCAGCCAGATTGCATGCAAACTGTTAAAGTGTCACTTCCTAGAAGCCCTGAGGATGAAGCCAAAATGCTGCAAAGTTGTCTTATGGTCTTGGTTCAGAGGCCAATCTCCCCCTGAAGTCATGAGGCTCAGCCACTACAGGCCAAATGCAGTGTGTTAGAAATTATAAGCCGATTCGATTCAGAGTGTTTTTTTTTTTTTGTAAGCAGTTTCTATGTAACTTGAGATCCTCTGAAAAAAAAAAAACAGTTTCATTCATGGACCCTGAAAACCCTGTAAGAATTCATCATTATTGTCCTCTTCAATTGTCAATTGCTCAAATACCCTCAAATAACCTGGTCTTCTACTGTTGTAGCCAGTCCACCTCAACGTTCAATGTGTCATGCATTATGACATGTTTTTCTGGTCACCACAATTGTACAGAGTGGTTATCTGAGTTAATGCAGCCTTTCTGTCTACACGACCCAGTCTGGCCATACTCTATCGACATCTCTATGTTTTCATTAGCAGAACTGCCGCTTTACACCATTCTGAGTAAACACTAGAGACTGTTGTGTGTGAAAATCTCATAAGATCAGCAGTTATAGCAATACTAAAACCAGCCTGTCTGAAACCAGCAATCATGCTAAAATCAGTGAGATGACATTTTTTACCCCATTCCAATCGTTGATGTGACAATTACCCAAAGCTGCTGGCCCGTATCTGCATGATTTTATGCTTTGCACTGCTGCCACGATTGGCTGAATAGATAAATGTATGAATGAGTATGTGTACAGGTGTTCCTAATAAAGTGTTCAGTGAGTACATATTCTGACTACACTTTTTCCTCAGACTATTTTTATATTCCACCTGTTGATGCTATTAAGTTCCCAGCAATATATATGTGGTTTTTGTTCTTGTTTTGTCTTGTCTTGTCTAAAATGTTCTTTTAAAAATGTTACAAATTTTTATTAAAGTGCTACTTCAAAGTCCCCTATACATATTTGGAGTCAATTGTTACTTCTAGGGAAATTTCTGATACATGACAGTATTGTGGAGTATTGTATCCACATAATTGTCTTTCTAAGAACCTTGTTGAATTTCTATAAATACAGACGGGTGTATAGGATGTCTTTCGATGCTGTAGCATTACGATTTCCCTTCATTGGATCTAAGGGGCCCAAACCTGTTCCTGCATGACAATGCCCCTGGGAACAAAGCAGGGTCCATGAAGACATGTTTTGCCAAGGTTGGTGTGGAAGAACTCGAGTGGCCTACACAGAGCCCTGACCTCAACCCTACTGAACACCTTTGGGATGAATTGCAATGCTGACAGCACAGCAAGTCTTTTAGTCCTACATCAGTGACTGGCCTCCCTAATGATCTTGTGGCTGAATGGGAAAATTCCCACAGCCACATTCCAAGATCTACTGGAAAGCCTTCCCAGAAGAATGGATGTAAAATGGGATGATCTAAAATGACATTAGGGGTGCGATGGTCAGGTGTCTACAAACGTTTGGCCATACAGTGTACATCATCACTGACACACAATAGAAAAATTTGTGGGCTAGTTTCAGGACATTTTGTGCATTTTTGAGATTGTATTTGGGCTAGAAATTTTGTTGAGACCTGGCAACCCTGCAAACACCTTACTAAGACATTGTATATTGTTTTTAGCTTTGATTTTTTTTTTTTACACGTCGGTGTTTGCAGATTTGCATTCAAAGGATCTTGTGGGTAAGAAGGATTAGTCAGGATGCAGGATGCAGTCCAAACACAGAGCTAAACAGACAGTGGCTCTAGAGCAATGCTTGGACCCTTAGAATTACTAGAACAGAACTACCACCATACTATGTGACATGAGATGGCCACAGCTGGATAGTAGGCTCTTTGCATACTACAGTTTTCTGTGATACTAATAAAGGCCAATATTGCAATGTCAATCAACAAACAGTAGATTGTGTAGTCACTACATCTACACACACACACACTGTGTGTGCGGAACTTCCACTGACATAATGATTACTGTAACCAGTTAATACAATGCCTACACCTAGTCCTAACCCTAACCTCCGTAGCAGAAGGGAATATTTTGGTATTTTATTTTTTTCAAATAAATTGTGAGGACATTTGGTTCTTTTGGTCCTCACAATGCACCAAAAAAATACATACATACAGACATAACAACAAAAGCAACAGCAAATTAATCTAAGAACTTACAGCTCTCAATGTTAAATTGACATTTTGATATTCACTAAAACAGAAACCACTTATTAAACCAACTTACTTACCTAACAGGGAATGTTCTTGATGTAAATGTTCTCGATGAACAGTCAGTTTTTTTTTTTTTTTTTTTTTTAAAAAGTTGTGTTTGCATATGGAGCATGTGTACGCAACGAGTTGGAGTACATCTGAGTAAGACTTACCACATACCGGTTTATCCTGTTTGAGAATCTCTCTCTCTCTCTCACACACACACACAATCTGTCTGTCTGTCTGTCTCTCTCTCTCACACACAATCTGTCTGTCTGTCTGTCTGTCTCTCTCTCACACACATACACAATGTCTCTCTCTCTCTCTCTCTCACACACACACACATATAATCTGTCTGTCTCTTTCTCTCTCTCACACACACAAGCTGTCTGTCTGTCTGTCTGTCTGTCTCTCTCTCTCTCTTACTTACCCCCACACACAGAAAATGTCTTTCTCACTCACGCACACCCACACAAAATCTTTCCCTCTCTCTCTCTCACACACACAAACACAATCTCTCTTGCTCAGACTTAGAAGATAATTTGTATATTTAAAAGAGTTCAGAAGAATACCTGCTTCACAGTAGTATCCTAGTGTTATTAACGCATGTTAATATTTATTTTTTAGCCAACTTTGAGATCCAACCAGCTCAACATAGGATTCATGGGTGTGGAAAACCAGCATGTTTCTAAAACTCTGAGCAACAACAGGATGGTGGATTCTTTAGAAATCTTTGATTTCTACTGTCATGATTTATATCACATTTTGTGAAAGAAAAACCAAAGTGTGTAGCGCAGGCTGATTATTGAATTGGACTTCTTTTTTTATGACTGGTGTAACACATCACACTTTGTATGTTTGCATATGCCATAACTTCAAGAGAGTAGATTCCTGTAAATAAAATAATGATACAATTATGTGATCATATAACTGTGTGTCGCAAACATGAAAAGCGAGAAAAGAAGTCGAGCTTGCTGTGATAATTAGAAGCCGGATACCACCCCCAATGTGAATAGACATAAATTGATATTTTTAGGAATTTTTCAAGTTCAAGTGGCTTTAACCATATACAGCTGGTACATAAAACAAGACCACATGCTAACCACATGAGACGTCACAGAACTAAATAAGATCTACATATTTTTACATAAAGTGCACCTGCAAACGTGTGCTAACAACACAGGACAGTACAGTAGCTTCTAAAACATTACAATAGGCACAGTAAGTGACAGTGTAGTGCCGAACAGTACACAGTTTTAGTGTGGAAGTGTCTGATATACAGGTAGTGCAAAAGATAGGTGCCAAAGAGTAACAATATAATTGAAAAATGGTATAAATGTAAACATAACATTACATGAATTAGTTATTATATATATATATATATATATATATATATATATATATATATATATATATATATATATATATATATATATATTATATATATTATATTAGTTATTATATATATATAACTGAATTATTGCAGTAGCAGCCAGGTAAAGTGTATAATAGGGACAAGAAATTAAATACAATATTTTTATAAGTACAGTAGCAACAAAAGTGTTTGGATCAGTTTATGATACTAAGTATTATGTTACAGTTTTCCTCAACTGATGACACA
>NC_071259.1:8984363-9109363 GCF_023375685.1 Ictalurus furcatus
ACACAGGGCGGAGGCAGCTCGGAGGCATGAGGCAAATGCGCTAACCACTAAACAAAACTTTTACTACTTTATTACTCGTACTCTACTTTTGAAATTTCCCCTCATTATAATCTCTCAATCTGTTTTGCATTTTCTTGCATTGAGGTTTGCAATTTCCCCCCACTTTTCTTTTTAGATGAATTAATTTATTTTGAGTCATGGCCAATATGAAAACTGCTGCCTTCCCCCTTTTCATCCGGGACTGTGGCAACACACAGCTAACTGTTTTTTCCTCTCAGAAACAGGTGGCATTTCTGATATACATCAAGGTATTTCCTGTGTATAATAAGCCTATATTTAGCTTTACATGAGATTTTACTGTATAGTCTGATAGATCTCTTTAAGCCAAATGTTGAGATATTTATTTATTCATCTTCAGTAACTGCTTTATCTTGTTCACGGTTGTGGTGGATCCCGAGTCTGTCCTGTGAACAGTGGGTCTGAGGCAGGAACACACCCTGGATTGGAAACAGGGCACCGTACACACATTCACATCTAGTAGCTAGTCCACCTACAGGCATGATTTTGGGAGGTGGGACGAAAACAGAGAACCTGGAGAAACCTATGCAAACACAGGGAGAACATGTGAAACTAATCACAGCAGGTAGCAGCAATACTACTCATTGCATCTCCATAATGCCCAGTTTGAGAACTTGACCAATCATACCCATATATGCTTTTGGACATCCCATTCAAGATTTATAATGCGTCCCAATTCACCTACTTATACTGTGCACCTAAAGTATGTACTCTTTTTGTGAAGAAAAAAATACTCAAAAGTATTCATCCATTCATCCAGTATTCAACCCCATTCATCCATTTTGCATTTCTTCAGCTGTGCAACTGTATGGGCGCTTTGTTGCCCTATTTTGCGCTTCATAATGCGCCACACGTTCTCAATCGGAGACAGATCAGGACTGCAGGCAGGCCATGCTAGCACCCACACTCTCTGCTTACACAACCATGCCCTTGTAATCCGGGCAGAATGTGGTTTGGTGTTGTAGTGCTCTAAATGGACACATATGTGTACGTATTTTTCTGCATTAATGGTGCCCTCACAAACGTACAAGGTACCTATGCCATGGGCACTGATACACCCCCATACCTTGACAGACGCTGGCTTTTGGACCTGACGCTGATAACAGCTTGGATGATCCTTTTCCTTATCCCAAAATTGGCCCGTCCCAAAGCACACTGTCAACGTAAACACACTCCTTGATGTATTTCAGCTTTTCTTCATTCATTATTCCTCATATAATTTATACAATATAATTTAATTCGCCATTCCCTTGAATTCTTTTTCCACATTTCATTTACACCTCTAAAATGCACCCTGACGTTACACTCGTCCGACATGTTGGCAGGTTAAATTCTGTGAAGCAAACCGTTGCAAAACTCCTCCTCCCTCACGAGGAGGTATGGGCAATATTAGCTGAAAAAGTGTCCATGGATCCACACTTCAAAAAATCTACTGGAAATAGTAGACCATCCGGGTACCTTTGGGATACTCATTTTAACATACTATGATTTGGGACACACTAATTCTAATCTCCGATACCATGAAGGATGCATAGTGGGTGAATTAGGATGCAGCATTCATCTGCCTTTGCTGTTATTACCTTCACTCTTCCGGGAAATATTTTCCACTAGATTTTGGTGCGTGGCTATGGGGATTTGCTCATCCAGCCACAAGAGCATTAGTGAGGTCAGGAACATTCATCCCAAAGGTGTTCAATTGGGATTAGGTCAGGGCTCTGTGCAGGCCACTCAAGTTTTTCCACATCAACCTTGGAAAACAATGTCGAACATTCTAGACAATTGTGTGCTTCCACCTTTGTGGCAACTGTTTGGGGAAGGCCCACATATAAGTGTGATGGTCAGATGTCCACATACTTTTGGCCATATTATGTATCTGCATCGAGATAGACAATATAGTTGGTTTGACTGGTTAATCTTTGACCTTTTGTAATATTGACATCCCATCCTTAAATATTTTATTGTTCATTTAACCAAATTTCTGTATTGACTTTGGATTGCTGAATTGCTGGATTGGATTTATTTAAACATTATATGTATGTAAAGTATATAACCATTTCAGACGAGCATTTCTGTAGGTGTTTTGATGAATCACAACACCTACACAATCCAACAATTAAGCTAAATAAGTGAGCTAAATAATATTTTGGTAAAAATAATGTCTGCTTTACCCATGTGTTATCAAGACTTAACCAGTACATTTTAATATATTGCAAGGTATAGGTCTATCACAAAATGTCGCAATAGATAATATAATATAATATTTTATACCATAGTGCTGTTAAATGCTTGATTTTGATTGGTCAGAAGGTGCTGATTAATGTAATTTAAAACTAGTGCCTAGTGCAAATCACAGGCTTATATTCGTTTCATTTTTGTAGTAACAACTTAAACAGGAAGTTGTATGGCACACACTCCACATAAACAGATTTTTAAAAGTGTCTGATTGTTGATATGGTGAATTCTTTCGATGGAGAGATGCTTATTTAGCATTTTTGGAAGGAGTCTCCGGTGTCAGCACTGTCTGAAGTGTTTCTGTCTGAAGTAAAGCTGTAACTTTATGTTTGCTGTCACAAGGAAGTATCAGGTCTGACTCTTTCTTGGTAATATGACCTGCTGCAATTTTTGTCTTAGTAACTTCAAGAGGGAAAAAACAGAGGCTGGTGAAGTGTTTATAGCTGCTATAATGTAATTGATAATAGGAACTGGAACATTAAATATATAAATGAATAAACAGTATGTCTTTCTTTAATTAAAAAAATATAATTGTTGGTAAATTGTTTAGGTATAAGGGGAGGAAAATCCTTCATGAATTGCTGTCATTGGAAAATAATCAGCTTTGGCATAGTTATGCATCACACCAACTTCTTGTTGTGTATTTTCCAATAAAAGCATGCTCCATCATGTTTTAATCCTTACTGATCCATGCTTCTTAGCCCTAATGGTTGTATTATGGCCTAATTATATTACATCGTTTACAGACCCGATTATAATACATCATTATAGCATTTGGTAGTCTGTTTGCTTAATCTTCCTATAACTGTGTGCAAATGTTTTTTTAGGATAAGAAAAGATCCATTAAGAGAGCGAGGAGTCCCACACGATTCACTCGGCCATTTTCTCGAGGGAGATATCAGTGTGCTCGGTAAGTCACATACAATGAATGGCACAAATATGAGAGTGAAGGCATTAAGCCATAGGCCATCAATAGAATGGATGTACTTAGGCATGGTTAAATTTAGTAAATCTGAAAGCTTTATGGAGTATTTCATATAATTTAATAGTATATTATATAATTGTCTTTTATAATTAATTGCAGGCCTTTTATTTTCTTGTGTTAAATTTTTTTTTTTTGGAATTACAGCAGAAAATCATTTGGAACTACACTTTTCTTTTGATGCAAAAATGTAAAACCAATGTGCATGAAACAAAGATTCACATAAAAGAAATAATAATTACACCCAAACGTTAAAATAAATAGGGGAAAAAAGGGCACGCAATTACATACCAGACAGAAACATTCCCAACTCCCACCCATAAACTCAGCCCATAGTGCTATCTGATAATAAGAGCAGAAAATGAAGATATAAAAAACATGTTAATCACCAGTTTGAAGAAATAAAAGGGTACCAGATTTGATCAAATAACAGTATTTTATACTTTAAGATGTACCTAATTATTTCTAAGTGTAATGTACCAGTTAATTCTGTCAGCCACATTTTAAGGGTTGGAACTTCCCTTTTCTTTCAAAACAAAAGAATATGTTTTTGGCAGTCTTTTATTTAAATCCAAATAAGCAGGCTCAATCAGAAACAGGAAATTATCAGGTAAAGAGAACATCAAAAGGTGATCACAATGAAATAATTGGTAACAATAAACAAAGTCATAATTCTCAGAAATGGCCAGAGAAATTTAAAAAACCTCAGAAAGAACAGAAGTGAATACACTGTTTAAATACATTGATCAAATGAGATTGAGAACAATGTGATGTTCAGATTGGAATCGAATGTGGACTTATAGTGGCTCCTGGATAGGTGATGGATATGGATGTGACAATATTATACTAATAAGACACTTTAATATATACTGTTTCATTAAATATACTATTTTTAGGTTCTGTTATAGCTTGTTATTGAATTCTAGAGAAAATATCTTTGCGTGTTTAAATGCTTAGGTTAGTTTTGGAAGATAATAATTAGGTAGGTTATGTGTTAAAACTAGAGATGTATTGATTACGATTATCGGCCAATAAAGGCTGTTTTTCCCACTATCGGCCATGGGCCGATAGTTTAGAAACATCCCATGATCAGGGCCGATTATATACTGTCAATAAAAAGAGAGCGGGAAAACACATCGATTTCGGGCTGTGTGTAAAGATGATGTTTCTTGTGTGGAATGACAACAAAACAGCAGTTTGTAATCTCTGTGATCTCTGCACCACTAAAATTTTACACCGGAAGAGAGCTGCAGTGAAGCCAGAGTTTCAGTGTCGCATCTAATTGTTTTTCCCTGCGCTGCTCGTGTGCTGCTCACACTGAATTAAAGGGCCGGTACACCGTTGAAAGATTTAAATGAAGATGAGTTGACAAAAAGGTATATATTGCACAGAAAAATATATTTTAGAGTAGTATATTTCATATCCAGTTAATGTTAATATGAGTTAATATCATAAAAAAAAGTTTATATTAGGCCTATGTGTTACCAGTTTGATGTTCAGTGATGAAGTACAAATGCTTTTGTTTGTGGTGAGTGAATGTGAGACTAACAGGAGGTTTTTTAGAATTCGGTCAATTAATTCTGTTAATATGAATTAATAACATTCAATAAGTTAAGAAATCTTACTTTAATCTTCAGAATTTAGTTCATGTGTTAATGTTAATTTGAGTAATGTGTTTTCTGTTTATGAGACCAGTTACTGAGAACCAACTTGTTGAAATGTTTTCAGAATTGTGGAATTAATTATTAATTTAAAAGAAGGCATAAAAGGCAGAACTATCAGTTTCGGTTATCGGTATCGGCCGATATCACTCTGTATCTGTGCATCTCTAGTTAAAACATAAAATCCTTTTCTGTCTATCTGGTAGAATATGAACTCTTTTCAAGGTAGTACACTCTGAAAGTATGCCTCCCCACAGACAACAGATTTCCTCTGTTGGTGTTCTGCTGAGAACCAGATTAGCCAGAACATACAGTGCTTACCATGAAACTTGTCACTAAGTACCTTATTATTATTATTCCGGTTTTTGCTATTTGTTGAACAGTAGACAGTTCAGATTTGTTCAAGTGAAAATAATGTCTCATTCAAACCATTTCTGCACCTATCAGCTTTCAGAGTTTAAACGATAATTAGTAGACAAGATTCTTCTACATCATAAAATTTCTGGTGTGCAAAATGAGTAAACAAACACCAAGCAGAAAGGGTACTTGTAATTCTAGCTTTGCTTATATTTTGTCTCAATCAGGTCTGATGATTTCTTCATTTTAGTTCTCAATGCGGTTTAGTGGAGTATAAACCAATTAAGTTGAGCTTCTGAGAATAAGATCCAATACATAATTGACAATGTTCTTAATTTACAGTTAAATTAGGAAACATGTTACTCAACCCATTGTGACATCAGTGATATAATAGGAGTTTAATGTGACACTGGCTTTGACCACAGGCGACGCAACTAAATTAAGTGGAAACGCATGATGTCTTGTGAAACCTTCAGTAGAAACTGGTATTATTTATGTCTCTATCCTATTTATATTTGCGTGATTAGAAACTTTCTTTCTTTTTTTTTTTTTTTTACATTTTTTACACTTACTACCTGTCTTTTAGTACACATGAGCTGGAATTAGGCATCTGGCACAAAATAGGTATAAAAGGGCACTTTAAAAGCAAGCCAGTCTCTTTGCATTTGAAGCAAAAAGTAAAATGAGGAGAGGAGAATCAACAATACAAATCAGATATTTAAATAGGTATGAGTGGAATTACTGTGCATTTCTGCTCATAGTCTTTTGTAGGGTTGACAATAATAATCTGCCATGTTTGGGCTGTGGGTCGTCAGCATTTAAGGTACTGTACAAGTGTATTAGTGTGTGTTGAAATCCCAGGGCTTCTACTGTGTCACTGCTGGAGGACTTGAAGTCTTCAAACCACAGGTATTCAAACTTTGGGACATGAATTGTAACTTGGGCATGGGAAAGGAGTGAGATGGGGAATGTGGATGTGAGATGGGGATGTGTTTGCCCTAAACTGTTCAACTGCTCAACTATATACAACCCGAATTCCGAAAATGTTGGGACAGTATGGAAAATGCAAAAAAACAAACAAAAAGAGTCATTTGAAAATTCAGTTCACCCTGCACTATATTGAAAACACATTATTAACACATTATTTGACGTTTTACTTTGTGAATTTAATTTATTTATAATAAAATATAATTATTATTATTATTTTTTTAAAATATACACTCATTTCAAATCTGATGACTGCAACACACTACAAAAAAGTTGGGACAGTCGACTGTTTACCACTGTGTAACATCACTTTTTCTTTTAATAACACTTATTATGTGTTTGGGCGCTGAAGACACCGGTTGGTTAAGTTTAGCAAGCGGAATTTTCCCCATTCATCCATTATGCATTCCTTCAGCTGCACAACTGTATGGGGCCTTTGTTACCATATTTTGCTTCATAATGAGCCACACATTCACAATCGGAGACAGGTCAGGACTGCATGCTAGCACCCGCACTCTCTGCTTACTCAACTATGCGCTTGAAATCTGGACAGAATGTGGTTTGGTGTTGTTCTGCTCTGGAAGGCAGCATATGTTGCTCCAAAATGTGTACATATCTTTCTGCATTAATGGTGCCCTCACAGATGTGCAAGTTACCCATGCCATGAGCACTGACAAACCCCCATACCATGACAGACGCTGGCTTTTGGACCTGACCCTGATAACAGGTTGGATGGTCCTTTTCCTCTTTGGCCCGGAGTGCATGATGGTTCTTTTGTCCAAAAACTATTTGAAATGTTGTCTCGTTGGACCACAAAACACGGTTCTACTGTGTTGCTGTCCATCTCAGATGAGACCGAGCCCAGAGAAGTGGGCGGCCCTTCTGGACAGTGTTGATGTATGGCTTCTGCTTTGCATAGTAATGCCTTAACTTGCATCTGTGGATGCAGCGGCGAATGATGTTGACTAACAAAGATTTACCAAAGTATTCCCGAGCCCATGTCAGGATATCCATTACAGACTCATGACGGTTTTTAAGACAGTGATGTCACGCGCATTCAGAAGTGATTTTTGGCCTTGCTCCTTAATCTCTTTACCGAGATTTGACCAGATTCCTTGAATCTTTAAATTATATTGTGCACTGTAGAAGGTGAAATGCCCAAAATCCTACTGATTTGTCTTTGGAGAATGTTGTTCTCAAAGTGTTGGATTATTCGCTGATGCATATGTTGGCAGATTGGTGAGCCTCGACCCATCCTTGCTCTTGAAGGACTAGGCCTTTTTTGGAGACTCCATATATACTATAATTAGACAATTGCCTCACCTGTTTCACATCACCTTCTTATTTGAACCTGTCACATCGCTATTAGTCCTAAATTGCCCCTGACCCAACTTTTTTGGAACGTGTTGCATGCATCAATTTCAAAATGAACGTTTATCTTCAAAAAACTATGCAGTTGATTAGGCAAAACATCAAATACCTTGTCTTTATATGTTTAATGTTTAAATACAAGTCAAAGTACATTTACAAATCATTCCTCTTTGTTTTTGTTAGCATTTTCCATACTGTTCCAACTTTTTCAGAATTGGGGTTGTACATCCAGTATGTGTAGGTTGCTTTGGATAAAGGCAAATAAGGCACAACCAGAAGTCATGACGTTACTATTAGCTACTATCCGGGTGAAGAGTGCTTTTGAGATACGTATCAGCAAAAGCTTGTAAAACCCAGTAATTTGCATTTACAGGTCAACAAGACATACATTTTAAGATTCCTTCAAATGACCATGATTGAGATATGAGACAATTAGAAAGCACATTGTTAAACTGTGGCCAAACACCAACAGTACCTTATTAAGTTTGTAAGTTTATACGGTTCTATCTGGCTTTTTCTTATTAAGCAATATATATTGATCTTAAATAACTAATAAATAGTAATAAACTCAGTAGAAGAAAACATTTTGACGCTATTAGGACCACATTATGATCATTTATGTTTTTCAATAAGTTTTTCTCAGTGTATTCTCTAACATCTGAAATGCAAGATTTTTCACTTTTTAAAATGTAAAAAGATATTTTACCTGGAAATTTATTTGCAAAACTTTTAACAGTATTAAAATGTATTAGAACATACAATACATGTCTCTGTGCAACCACATAAACATGTATTATACTAGCTGACTTTCAGTCCCAGTTACACTGGAAAGTTCAGTTTATGAAGCACAATAGGTGTAGATAGCTCATGTCATTCATATTTAAATCTAGTGTTATCTGATGTTAGTCACAACATTAACTTGATTAACTTGCTGAAGACCTTCTAATGTGCTTCAAGTCTGTACTTTTTTAATAGAATATAAATATAACATAAATGTTGATTGACCAAGGATGTCTATGTTGTGTTCTTCCTATGTTCATGCTGTGTTCATCCTGTGCAATGATTGGCTGGTTGATAGAATCTTATAAAACCAAGCTCATCTGTAAATTTGGAAATGCAGTTGTGCTTGAAAGTTTGTGAACCCTTTAGAATTGTCTATATTTCTGCATAACTATGACCTAAATCATTATCAGATTTTCACACAAGTCCTAAAAGTAGACAAAGAGAACCCAGTTAACCAAATGAAACAAAATATAATACTTCATCATTTACTGAGGAAAATGACCCAATATTACATATCTGTGAGTGGCAAAGGTATGTGAACCTTTGCTTTCAGTATCTGATGTGACACCCAGACTTTGATAGATCCCTGTTCTTTAATTAAAACAGGGCACTCATTCACACCTGATTGTCATCCCATTGATTGATATCACCCGACTCTAATTTCACCTTCAAATTAACTGCTAATCCTAGAGGTTCTCATACTTTTGCCACTCACAGATATGTAATATTGGATCATTTTCCTCAATAAATAAATGACCACATATAATAGTATTTGTCTCATTGGTTTAACTGGGTTTTCCTTGTCTACTTTTAGGACGTGTGTGAAACTCTGATTATGTTTTAGGTCATATTTATGCAGAAGTATAGAACAGTCTGAAGGGGTTCACAAACTTTCAAACACTGCTGTAGAACATAAAAGAAAATAAACAGCAATAAAGTTTACGGTTAAATAAATTTCAACCAAAATGCCAGCATCTGGGAGGCTATGGTGGTTGCTTCAGCTAAAATTATTCATGAAGTAAAATCAAGAAACAAAGATTCTGTGGATGGAAAACTCATGAAAATATCGGCAACTGTTCATTTTGTTATTTTCTTTGTTCATTGTAAAAAATTTTTTTATATGTATTTGTTAAACATTACTTATTAAGTACGTGGAAGAATAATAATTTGTACTCTAGTTCATAATAATTGCATTCATGAGATTCACTCATTGCATTTTATTCATCCAACAGTAAAAATAATCTGGAGAAGCAGAAATCGCCTATTAATAGTGCACATAGTTATACTACACACAGTTTGCACGAGACACCCCACAACCTATAATCACATCTTTTTCTCTCCTGATATTTCTTTAGTTTTCTGCAGCAAAAAACAACTTCCCAGTCTAGACAGTGAAATTCACTAAATTTTGGTTTTCTTTCACCTCACAACACACACATATTTGCACACACATGCAGAGGTGGGTAGAGTAGCCAAAGGTTTTACTCATGTACAAGTAAAACTATAAACTATAAACATAATGACTCAAGTAACAGTAAAAGTAATAATGTTAATAATAACTTCAGGAAAAGTAATAAAGTATCCAATGAGAAGATTACTCAAGTAGCAAGTTACTAGTTACTTCGGATCTGATTGAAATGAACGGAAAATCCTAAATCGCACCTCTCCTTAAAAGTCTGTCAGTTCTGTTTATATGATATATAAAACCTAGGTTCAAGAAGAAGCAGCATATCACAGTCCTCCCTAGGATACAATAACACAGAACTTGTTATTTTCAACACACAATCTCACACACACACCAACGGTTGACTGTCTTAATATGTTAACAACACAAACTTGCCATCATCTGCATTTAAACAAGACAACAGAGAACAAAAGAACAGACTATGGAACAGAACAGTAGAGAAAGTGAGTGTTTGTGTGTAATTGTGTGTGTGTGTGTGTGTGTGTGTGTGTGTGTGTGTGTGTGTGAGTGTCCTGCCTCCCTTGAAATGCTTGCTTCTTCCCCCTCTTCATGACTGAAGTGAGTGGTTGTTGCGGAGGCATTCAGACCACTGCAGAGTATCATGAGACTCGCAACCTCATTATACGTGATAAATGAATTATTAAAACTACATATATTTATTCATATTTATATTCATATTTAACAGTAATGGCGGAACGCCACCGAATGTAGAGAAGTAAAAGTACATTTCTGTGATTAAAAATGAACGTGAGTAAGAGTATAAGTATGGCCAGTTAAACCTACTCTTAAAACTATTTTTTTTTCCTAAAAGTTACACACTAAATGTAGTGTGTTACTACCCACCTCTGCACACATGTCCAAGAATGCTGATTATCTTGTATTGCCCATGGGTTCTCCAAAATAAGAACAGTTAATGAGAACAGTAGGAAACTGCAAATTATATTCTTATCTATATATTTTTTTTTACATGTATTATTTATTATTGAGTATGTGATGAGAATGAGAATTTGAGTGTTACATGGTGATTTAAAAATAAATTATATATATATATATATATATATATATATATATATATATATATATATATATATATATATATATATATAATAGCATATATAAATTTGAATGATTCAAGTGCTAAAAATAATTTTTGCTGTTGGCCTGCTGTGCAGAGGATGAGAGGAGGAAATTTATTCTTCATCTCCAGCCAATTATTTAGTAAAGCAGCTTTTCATATGAGTATGACTTCTCTCCTCCTGCAGCTACTATTACAGGCCGAGAGAGGACTACTTTTCACGGCGGCCTGGTTTTAGCTTCAGGCTCCACAGGTTCCAGAGACCCTCCAGTCTTCGGCTTCCGTCTAGATCTCGGAGCCCGAGTATTGTGCAGAGACACAAAAATGTGCATTCATCAAACCAGCACTTGGAAAAGAAGTCAGAGAAGAGCACTTCCACTCCACTGCAGGACAAGAAGCCATTCAACACACCAGGTATATCCCAGTGCGTGTGTCAGGGAACTATGAGGAAAACTAGAAAAAAATTTAATGGATAACCTAGAAGTGGCCCTGACAGTGCTTTTATGCTGTTTCAAAAATTCTTATTTACATACATCAATATCTACCTTACATACATACTCACGACCACTTTATTATAACACCTGTACACCTGCTAATTCATGCAATTGCCCAATCAGCCAATTATGCTTTGTTGATGAGAGAGGTCAGAGGAAAAATACCAGGTGATGATTTTTCATTCTGTATAGTTTTGGTGAGCCTATGTCTAATGTACAGTGTTGTGAAAAAGTATTTGCCACCATCTCGATTTCTTCTGTTTTTGTGTATATCTCATACTAAATATAGTTTTAGATCTTCAAATGAAATTCAACATAAAAAAGGCAACCTGAATACACACACAATACAGTTTTTATTATGATTTTTTTTCTTTCTTATTGAAGCAAAAAAAAGTTATCCAACACCTATCACCCATGTGAAAAACTAATTCCCCCCCTTAAACTTAAAATCTGGTTGTGCCACCTTCAGCAGCAATAACTGCAACCAAACACTTCTGATAACTAGAGATCAGTCTTTCACAGCACTGTGGTGGAATTTTGGCCCACTCTTCTTTGCAGAACTGTTTTAGTTCAGCCACACTGGAGGGTTTTTGAGCATGAACTGCCCATTTAAGGCCCTGTCACAGTATCTCAATTGGTTCAAGTCAGGACTTTGACTTGTCCACTAAAAAACTTTCATTTTACTTTTTTGAACCATTCAGAGGTGGATTTACTCCTATGCTTTGGATCATTGTCTTGCTGCATAACCCAGTTGTGCTTGAGTTTCAACTTACAGATTGAAGACTGGACATTCTCCTTTAGGATTTTCTGGTAGAGAACAGAATTCATGGTTCCCTTAATTAAGTTGCCCATGCTCTGAAGCAGCAAAGCATCCACATACCATCACACTTCCACCACCATGCTTGACCGCAGGTATGTTCCTTTTGTGGAATTTTTGGAATGTTTGGTTTACGCCAGATGTAATGGGACCCCTGTCTTCCAAACAGTTCCACTTTCGACTCATCAGTCCACAAAACATTCTCCCAAAAGGTTTGAGTGTCGTCAGGGTGTGTTTTAGCAAAATTCAGATGAGCCTTAATGTTTTTCTGGGTCAGCAGTGGTTTTCACCTCGCAACTCTTTCATGGATGCCATATTTGCCCAGTGTCTTTCGGATAGTGGAGTCATGAACAGTGGCCTTTATTGATGCAAAAGAGACCTGTAGGTCCTTTGATGTTGTCATTGGCTCTTTTATGACTTTCTGGATGAGTCGTTGCTGTGCTCTTGGAGGAATTTTGGAAGGTCAGCCACTTCTGTGAAGGTTCACTACTGTGCCAAGCTTTTTCCATTTGGAGATAATGGCTCTCACTGTGGTCCTTTTGAGTCCCAGAGCCTTTGAAATAGCTTTGTAACCTTCCCAGTCTGATGTATTTCAATCACCTTCTTCATCAACTTTGGCATAGTGTGTTATTGCGTACGACCTTTTAACCAACTTCATTCTGTTGAAAAAGTTCTATTTAAGTGATGATTTGATTGAACAGGGTTTGCAGTAATCAGGCCTGGTTGCGTCTAGTCCAGCTGAACCCCATTATGAATGCAGTTTCATAGATTTGTGGAATTAGTATCTATGGGGGCAAATACATTTCCACACAGGCCCAGTTGATATTTGATAACTTTTTTGCTTCAATAAATAACATTATCATTTAAAAACTGTATTTTGTGTTTACTCAGGCTGCCTTTGTTTTATCTTAGATTTTGTTTTAATTTCTGAAACAATTTAGTATGAGATACACACAAAAATAAAAGAAATCAAATACTTTTTCACAGCACTGTAGCGTCAGATTCCTGTTCTTGACTGATAACACTGGAGACCGATGTGATTGTCTGCTGTTGTAGCCCATCCAAGGTTTGACATGTCAAAGTCACTGAGAGTCATTCTGATGTTTGATGTGAAAATTAACTCAAGTTCTTGACCTGTATCTGCATGATTTTATGGATTGTGCCTCTGCCACATGATTGGCTGATTGGATAATTGCATGAATGAATGTGTTCTTAATAAAGTGGTCAGTGAGTGTACATACCTTATATACTGCATACCTGTTTCCTTAAATGTTACAAAAACAAATAGGTGTTTGGTTATGTGTGTGTGTGTGTGAGTTTGTACTGTAAACTAGAAACACTGATCCAGTGTCAAATTGAACAAAAATTTAACAAGTGACTGTTATGAGTGACACATTATAAATAAATCAGCATGGCTATAGGATTATTTCCCTGCTGTATATTTTTTCATCCTTTACTAACACAACACCTTATTCATTCCACATAAGAAATGTAAATGCTGCATCATCATACAATTGATACAAATAATACAATACTGCAAAATGTGTATAGCATTATAAAGATAATATCAAGAATATTGAAGGAATAACATAACTGGTCCATATACAGATAAACAGAACTGTGCAGATGTACAGTTCAACATAAAGTCATTATTAGTGCAGTGCAGGATAAACATTGCAGATATACTGTATATGCATTAATGTTGAAGTACCTGCTACTGTCTTGTAACTCATCATACACACTAGGTGGTAGTGTTGCTTAGCACATTATTACTACTAAGCGCAACCACCTGCTCCTTGCCTAGCTGTTTTTCTCACTGCTCATCATTATGCACTCATCAACCACAGCTGCATCACTGGAGAAGTAAACAGCTCGATGAATTGTTGAACTGGGGAACAGCACTTCAGCAAAAATGCATCCAGGGAATAATCTTAGTGCTCTGCAGTCTTTTGGCTGAGCATAGTACATCGATAAATATATTCTTGTAGATGATCAGATGTCTGCTCAGATGAATGATAGGGACCAATTTGAAATATGAAAAACGCATCATACTGTATATCTGCCTATATAAATGTTTTTACAGACTGGGGTGTGTATCTGAGAGCCATTTGTGTATCTAGAATGTGGGTGAAAATGGCATACATTGATTAGATCTGAACCTTTCATATAGGTTCCTCTCTCTTTCACTTGTTTGCTCATTGTGCCTGTGAGATATGCAGAGATGAGCATGAGTCATTGTCTTTGTGCTATTTTTATATGTACAGTATATATGTGTGTGTGTGTGTGTGTGTGTGTGTGTGTGTGCATGTGTGTGTTAAAGAGTGACAGTGTGAGAGAGGATGAGCTCAAATGTTTTGTGTATGTGAGTGGGAGAGAAATGAAGGTGTTTTTGTGTGTGAGAGGGTGAGAGCGAGAGCGAAAGAAAAAAAAAAGAGGGAGAATTTAAGCATCTAGGCAGAGAGCCAGTATATATCAAGCAGTCCAAGCATTCAAATGTTTTGTAAGGCAAATTCTCCAAATCGCACCCTGCAGAAGCCTTGGTTATTCCTTTCACACCATTTTAATTGAGGCCCTGATCAAAGGAAAGACAGTATAATGCAGTGTAAATTTAGGAAGCATATTTGAACTGAGGTTAAAGGTGTAGCAAGATAGTTTCTTCTCTGTGTTGGGGCCCAGGGGGTGGAATGAACTTCCCCTGGCTGTCTTTAAACAAAAACCTATGACCTAAGTTTTCACCAAGCACTAACGAGAGCACTAATTTAATTAAAAAAGTTCCTTGCTTTGTATGTTATTTTTTCCCTCTCTGTTAACTCCTCTCTAACAGGGATTCAGCTTGATGGTATTTTTAGACCCTGACCTATTGTACTAACATATGGATATGTTGGGGTTTTTTCACTTTGGATAAGGGACTCTGCAAAATGCTGTAAATGATATGCCTGTGATTAGTTCACCAGTGACAGTAAATGTCAAATGTGCTTCACTTTTCTTTTCCTTTTCGACCCCCCCCCCCCCTTTTTCCTCACAGAACGCTCCCGGTCATCTTCAGTGGCTTCTGAGAGGCCTGCCCTATCATTTACAGTAAGTGACTACAAAATTTCTTCTTTCATTAAAAAAAAAAAAAAAAAACCCGAGGCGAGACGTTCACTCTCTCCTAATTGTACGACACAGGGAGACACTGGCTTCAGAGACCAACGTTCACCTTCATGAGCTTCAGATCTGACGTAACAGTTACATAGCGTTTTACATGGGGAAATTAATTACTACATGCAGCTGGCTAAAATTGAAAAGGATGCCTGATGATTGCGCAATGCACATCCTTTGAATAATTTGACAGCCAGATGCAGATAGGATTATGGGTTCAATATAATATGGAAACAGGAGTTTCAATATATCATGTAGAACAGAAGGTGAACACGCAGTTAACTGACACTAGGAATACTTGTAAATGTTCAAAACCTTTTTTCACATACGTATATGAAATGCTTGATTCCAGCCTGTACTCTGTGTGCGTGGAGTTTGCATGTTTCCCGGGGTTTCCGCCGGGTACTCTCGTTTCCTCCCCTGGTCTAAAGACATGTGTTGTAGGCTGATTGGCGTTTCCAAATTGCCTGTAGTGTGTGAATGGGTGTGTGAATTGGTGTGATTGTGCCCTGCATTGAGTTGGCACCCCGTCCTGGGTAAACTCTGCCTCATGCCCTGAGTCCCCAGGGATAGGCTCCAGACTCCCCGCGACACAGTGTAGGATAAACGGTACAGAATATGGTTGGATGGAGATAACACACACACACACACACACACACACACATGGTGTCCCAAAAGTCTCCATATATAGAGGACTATGTTTGCCAGCACCATGTCAGTGTATGTTTGTGGACGTCCACTTTTCAATCGGTCCACAACCCTTCCAGTCTTGTTGAATCGGTTAATAATTTTGGCAGCAATGTTGTGTGTGAAGTGCTCACCATGTTTCCATCACAATCTTGCGACAGCTTCCCGATCCAGCCATGAGAATAAATTCAATACGTTCTTCTTTTGTCAAAGGCGTTCTTAAAGGCTATCTAAAACTGCCCTTGCAGCCAGTGGTTTCAAAAACTTTTTTCTGGTATTATAATAACATGGACAGTCTGTGAAAGGAGGCAGTTTGCTTATATCATGGCACCACATACTGTATCTGGATAAAATGGATAATTCTGCGAATAGCATTATCTTTTCATGGTGCTTGATGGGTCACTATAATAGGTTTTATTCTTCCATAAGTAACACAGTCAGTGCTGGGTCAGGGGTCCACGCTGTAGAGGAATCCATGACACAGGAATAAAATACAATCATTATTGTTGAACAGGGTCAATTTCAAGCTACACAGTAGATTGTTTTCCTTACTGACCTACGTCAGCGGTGTAAAGCACACCAGAAAGAAAATGTTTCATTGTTTTGCTTTAAAAAAAAAAAAGCCGAATTCATGTCAGAATATAATGCAACCCACCTTGAAATACAACCCTCTCAGCTATTCAACTGTGTACGGCCTCAAAGAGCCAAAACTAAATGTCAAGTCGGTCATTGCATTTCTCTAAATGTTATTACATTACTGTAATTGCATTTCAGTGTAATATAAACAGTGCAGCACCATGCCATAATGGAAAGCAATCACTGCCCAATCACAGTCCTCTGCTGATTTCAGGGTGCTGATGAGGCCACATAGTTTTATAGAAAGACATTCAGTGTCTGTAACAGACATGCACTTTGAAAAGAACGCAGTCATCTCTTATATCACCATGGTACAGAACCCTGGAGAGGCCACAAAGGGTGATCACAAAATCATAACGGGTGTGCACACTTTATTCACGCTCTCAATTGTTGTGTTTCAAGTTCTGAAATGAATAAAATTATGCCCACATCTTGGCTAATTTGTGCTTTCTCTCTTTTTCCCCCTCATCAGGTCAATCAGGAAGAGCAGAACAGTAGTGGCAGGGAGTCTCTGTCTTCTGTAAGACGTGCAGCTGCCAGAAGTCGAGCCATCCAGAGAAAGAGAGAGGAGATAGAGGAGGTAAAGTGTGTGTGTGTGTGTGTGTGTGTGTGTGTGTTAGTATGAGATTAAGGCAGATAAAGAGAGGGTCTGTAAAGACCAAACAGTTTTAGTGTAAAACTGTATATATATAAATAAATAAAAAACCCTTTTATTAACATGTAACAGTAGCAGGCAAGGCAAAGAACCGGCGTGATGAGTGAAAGCATTTCACGCCTGCTAGTCAATCCTGCACCAAGACTATTTTTTTTTATTTTGCTCTGGTGAACAGCAAGCAGAGCACACAGGGCTATGACTCAGACAGCAGAATGAAAATTACACTACACACACACACACACACACACAGCCTCTCTTTCTCCCTCTGTCTTCCAATCTCTATGGTTACCACAAGGCCGACAGTAGGTGCTGTTTTGAATTGGTGTTGTAGCAGGTAGATGCAGCCGCTTCACACAAACACACTCACCCATCCAACCACCCACTCACCAACCCACACACACACACACACACACACACACACACACACACACACACACACACACACACACACACACACACACACACACACACACACATATAAGATTGTCTTACTATCCTTGCGAGGACCTTCCACTGACTTAAATATTAATTCAGCTAATTAATGATATTCCTACATTTATTTATTTGTCTATCTATCTATCCATCCATCCATCCATCCATCTATCCATCTATCCATCTATCTGTTTTGTTTGATTATTATAATTAAAAGGTGCAATGTTTTTGTTAAAAAAAAAAGGAAAAACAAAAAGCAGTTTTCATCCTGGGGACCAGCCCACAAGGTTTAAACGATCATATATTCCTATCCTTGTGGGGACTAGGATACACACACACACACACACACACACACACACACACACACACACACGCACACACACACACACAGACAGAGCATGAGAGAGACAGAGCAAGAGAGAGAGAGAGAGAGAAAGAGAGAGAGCGAGCAAGAGAGAGAGAGAGAGAGAGCCCATCTGTTCTTATTGGATACCAGAGGTCAGGCTGAGGTGCTTTTCTAAGGTGATCTAGTAGATGGAAGAGGCACCTGGCATCCACAAAAAACACACACGTACGCGCACACACACACAAACACGCATATAAGCACAAACACACACAAACACACACTCAGTGTACAATGAAATATCTACACTGAGTGCAGATTGCACCATTCTGTGCTATTTTATGTAACTTGCTGTGTAATGCTTTTACATAACGCTGATTATAACGAACGTCACACCAGGAAACATATATAAATAGAATGTCATCATCATTACATTCATTATATTCATTGTATTGGGCGCACGGTGGTTAGCACGTTCACCTCAGACCTTCACGGTTTGATTCCTGCTGCTTCCCTGTGTGTGTGGAGTTTGCATGTTTTCCCCGTGCTGCGGGGGGTTTCCTCTGGGTACTCCAGTTTCCTACCCCAGTCCAAAGATGGTAGGCTGCTTGGCATGTCCAAAGTGTCCGTAATGTATGAATGGGTGTGTGAATGTATATGTAAGTGTGTCCCGCGATGGATTGGCATCCTGTCCAGAGTGTACCCCGCCTTGTGCACGATGCTCCCTGGGATAGGCTCCAGGTTCCTGTGACCTGGATAGGATAAGCAGTATAGAAAATAAGTGGATGGAGGGATATTCATTGTGTTTGCTGTGCACCTTGACTGTACGACATGTTTCAATATACACTTACTGGCCATTTTATTAGAATCATGAGCAGGTTCCACTGCTCATTCATGCGGTCATCCAATCAGCCAATCATGTGGCTGCAGTGCAATGCATACAATCATGCAGATGCAGGTCAAAAGCTTCAGTTCATGTTTACATCAAATGTCAAAATGGGGAAAAATGTGATATTTGTGTCTTTAAATAGGACATGGTTGTTGCAGGATGCATGGTGGCTTAGTGGTTAGCATGTCTGTGGATTCAAATCCCATCTCTGCCCTGTGTGGGCGGAGTTTGCATGTTCTCCCAATGCTTCGGGGATTTCCTCCGGGTACTCCGGTTTCCTCCCCAGTCCAAAAACATGCGCTGTATGCTGTCTGCCATTTCCAAATTGTCCATAATGTGTGATTGTGCTCTGCGATGGGGTGGCACCTCATGTGTCCCCTGCCTCGTGCCCCGAGTTTGAGTATTTCAGATACTGCTGGTCTCCTGGGATTTTCACACACGACAGCTTCTCTAGAGTAGGGGTGTCCAGTCTTATCCGGAAAGGGCCGGTGTGGATGCAGGTTTTCATTCCAACCAAGCAGAAGCCAAACCTGAGTCTATTGAAAGCCAAGCTCAACTGATTAAACAGGTGGAATCAGGTGTGGCTTCTGCTTGATTGTAATGAAAACCTGCACCCACACCTGCCCTTTCCGGATAAGATTGGACACCCCTGCTCTAGAGTTTACACAGAATGTTGTGAAGAACAAAAACGTCTAGAAGAAGTTGTGCGGGCAGAAATGCCTTGTTGATCAAGTTGACAGGAAGGCTACAGTAACTCCAACAACCACTCTTTACAACTGTGGTGAGCAGAAAAGCAACTCAAAATGCACAACTTGTTGAACCTTGAGGTGTTTGGGCTACAAGAGAAGAACACCACATCAGGTTTAGCCAAAACAGGATTCTGAGGCTACAGTGGGCACAGACTCACCAAAACTGGACAGTTCTGCTGCAACATACAGACGGTAGGGTCAGCAGTTTGGTGTCAACAGCATGAATCCACAGACAATCTTATAGTGGCTACTTCCAGCATGATAATGTGCAGTGTCACAAAGCAAAAGCCAACACAACAGTGAGTTCATTGCACTTCACTGGCTTCCCCAGTCACCAGAGAATGTCTTGAATGTGCAGCTGACAAATCTGCAGTAATTACGTGATGCACTCATGAACCAGAATCTCGAAGAAACGTTTCCAACATCTTGTGGAATCTACGCCATGAAGAACTGAGGCCTTCCCAAGGGGTGGGGTCCTACCCAGTATTAGTATGTCGTTCCTAATAAAGTGTCCAGTGAGCGTACAAGTGTGACATATAAAATATTTGAGATATAGCGTGGGTTTGGGACAGAGTGTGTGTTGGCATTCAGTTGTGTGAAATTGTACAAAAGGTCACTCAGTAATTCTTATGAATTAGTAATTTGCGTGGATGTGTCTGACTGTGAGTAGAGGTGTGTGTGTGCGTATGTGTGTGTGTGAGAGTGAGAGAGAGAGAGAGAGGGAGAATGTGTGTGTACGCAATCCCCTATGACTGGACACCGAGCTTCTCTGTGTTCTGCACATTTTCACACTCCTGCTATTCTCTTCATCATCTCAAGAGGATGATTCCCAAAGCTCCTGACTGATAATTGGGTGAATAGTATATATATATGTGTGTGTGTGTGTGTGTGTGTGTGTGTGTGTGTGTGTGTGTGTGTGTGTGTTTAATCAGGGCTGTCTTTAGACTGCTTAGAGATTTAACGGTTCTAGAGAGAAGGAAAATGTTCAGACAGATGTTTTTCCTGAATGAGAACCTGGAAAAATGTGTAGTAATTTCAAAGAGTGATGAAACTGAGGAAAACTGAGGGCTGTGGTCATCACTTTGTAAGATTTGTAAGATAAAATATATTTTAGTACAACTTTAAGATATATATATATATATATATATATATATATATATATATATATATATATATATATATATAAAAGTACATTTCAAGGTAAAATATAATATTTAGGAACAACTTCAGATAAGTAAAGCTTACACTCAGGAAAACACAACTTGTTATGCTAATGGTCTATCTGTGCTAGGTTATACCATTCATTAGCTATTAAATAACCAGACAAAAAATAAAAAAAGTACTTGAGCTTACAGGGTTATATATTTCTATCTGTGTCTGTAAAAAGTGCAGTTACTGAGAATCCAGAAAGATTCAACTTCATTGTCCTGAAGACTTTCCCTTGACAAAAAAAAACCAACAACACAGGAGACTCTTTCCATAAATGTTAAATAAATATCTGTCTACGGGAAAACTTCGCCATGTCAATGACTACATAATGTTCCTTGTTAAACTGCGACACATTTTTTTTTTTACCCATTTATTACAAGGTTTAGTTTATAAGGAGTGTCAGCTGTACAAGCCCTTGTGAATTAACGGTTACCATAGAAACGATACCACAGCAGAATGAGCACATTAATATCTAAATGTATCTGTTGTTCTAGAAAATGAATAATAATGTCAAAACGTTCATGCCCCATTATCTTTAAAACCTCTTATTACCTAGATAGAACCTTTTAATACTAAAGTTACGGTGTGTGTATGTGTGCTGCAGGTGTATCGGCAGGACTGCGACACGTTTGGGGTGGTGGTAAAAATGCTCGTGGCGAAAGATCCTTCACTGGAGAGATCCATACAATCTTCGTTGAGGGAGAACCTGCATGAGATCGGCCTGCGCTGTGTAGAAGCCATGGAGCAGTTTATCAATGAGTATGACTCGAGAGAGCTTGGCACACCATCCCAGTCCCAGCGTCACTGACACACACACACACACACACACACACATGCATGTCCAGCTGTACATTCTGAGGCTATACTGCGAGGTTTCACTGGGAATGCATTCCTAAGTGAAGGTCTGAGACTTTAGGTGCACCACAGGATGATGACTTTGTAAAGCAGTGCCATTGGAATAGTACATTCTTCAGCCACATCTACATGAAGGGAGCACATCTGTAAGGATCAAATGTGCTAAATGTGGTAAATAAGTGCAGCAGCATTTTAACTATTCTCTCCAAAGCTAGTGTTAGAGTGCCATAGCTTTAGGGACAAATCTGTATTAAAGAAGATCTGCTTGCTAAACCAATCAAAATAAGCCTCCTTCCTAATGTGGTGTAAAAGCCTAAATGGCTCTGATTTTACTACTGTTTTTTAACATTATGATCTTATGTTCACTAAATATGAATAAACCTGAGGCAGATGGTGAAATGCCTCAGTAAACAATTTCTGCGTGCTTTATATGTGTTATATGTTTATTTTATGTAGTTTATTTCTCCAAAAGACTTGATTACTTCCTAATTATTTCCATTGGTCCTCAATGGTATGAAGTTCTCGTTATAAAAGAACGCTTGTTGTGGAAGGTAGATGTTTTTAGGGCTCCACATGAAATACTTGAAATGTGTGCAAAATTGGAAAGAGATGTTTACTGTAAAAATCTAAATAAAAGTAGATGAGGTTGCACAGTTAATATTGCCATTGCACAACATTTTCAGTGAACCCTTTCACCTATCAATGTTCTCATTTCTGTGTACATTAATGTTAAAAAGCTTGTGTGCGTATAATGCAGTTTTTATGCTTTGTGTCTGACCACTAGGATATTACCATAAAGACAAAATATTGTTAATCGGAATATGACTACAAACCACCTATAGTGAACATGTTATATTTCTACAGTTCACACTGATTTGATTTACATGACAGATGTCATCAAGCTCCTTCTAAACTTTTCCACGTGTTTTGGGACAGCCCTGCCATCAGGTTTTTTTGGTAGTCAATATGTGAATGCTTCTAAAGCATTTTTAACAAAATCCTTAAGCCATGTCGTCTGCCTCACAATCCTGTGTAATAGCTTTCTCTACCCACTTAGCCAGGCATCTTATTTTACTCCAGTGGAAACATGCTACTCCTCCATCTTATGATTATTGGCTTTTGTTGCCTATATTCTCTATTTGGAGAAAAATATGCATTTGCTAACACCTGACACACAAGTCTTTTTTCATTTAAGTAAATTATTCTAAAGGTTTTTTAATGTTACATTAACGGTAACATTCCTTAATATATGAGTTTCCCCTGTATTGTTGATAACTATATACTGTAAATTATTTAGCTATTTCTGGTCAATATACAGACATGTATACATACACGCATAGCTTATTTGTAGTAAAAATAGATTGATGAAATGTTTGTGGTAGCTGCTGACAAGTACAAATTACTGTATATATTATGATTATTGTATATTATTATAGTAATGTATTCTATAAAAAATAAACTCGAATGTCTTTTACTTTAGACAGCACTTGTATAAGATCCTGTCACATCTTTGTCAATCCAATAAATCATCTGAACCAGTCCAGCCATGACACATCCATAAAGCTACATTCAACCTCAAAATCCACCCATCCATATGGAAAGAAATAAAGACTTAAGTTTATTGATAATTGAAATATTATTTAATTCAGATACAAGACATGAACTGGGGATACATGCAGTTACCGCTCTACAATATGATACAAATAATGCTTCTGAGGATACAAAATATAGAAATATTTAAGACTATATTTACATAACATTTACAATACTACAGCCATGACTTATATTACTTTTGAAAATCACTGTACATACATGTAATTTAAAGATAACATTATTAAAATGTGGACTTTGGGGGGAAAAAATGTATATTGCATTTAAAACAGGACTATACCAAACATTGCTATTCTCAAAAGCAAAGGTAAGTTATTTTAATATGTCATTGATAGAACAGGGTGCAAGCAATTAGAACAATGGAAACAATAACTAGTATATGGGTCCAGATGAACTGGCTGTCAAATAGACAATAAAAGATAGAGAGACAGATTTAAAGAGCGAAAAAAGAAGAGAGAAATTTTACCTTGAAGCTGGGGCAGATAAGATTTGCATTTAAAACCAAGTCCCCTCAGTCTTCGTTATCAGACTTCATAATCAGTATTGACAGATCAAGCCACATGACTGAGCTAGCAATCTTTCACTCCTTACACATACAGTAACACAAGTTTAAGACATTTCTGAATAAACAAGATTAGAATACAATTGTAATGAAAGCCAGTTATCATGGTAACCCACCAGTACCAATTCTTGACTCTAGATAGTTCCTTCAGTGCACATTGAGCCTCATTCCTATTTTTTTCTTCAATCAAACCACCGGTACATAGCACATCCTTATTGCACGTTTCTACAAGTGAACTTAAGTGTTCTTGAATATACAATGTTTAATGTAATATTCAAATTGTTCACACATGAAGTCATCTTGTGTCACAGTAAACAGAGAATATAATGTCCAGAAGACATGATCAGGTTTTGTTGGTTATGATTTGATCATGCTTAAGTAAGATTACAATCTATTAAGTAAGTTATTTGAATAAAGTTACATACTCAGACATACTGACTGACAGACACACAACCTGCGTTATGAGATGATGCATTTCTTTGTGCCATCTTCTGTCACAGTAAACAGCGGAGATAAGATCCAGAGGACATCATCAAGTTTTTCTTGTTTATGATTTGATCATGCTTCAATAAAGTTACAATCTAGACACAAAGAGACACACACCACACCCACACAGGTACAAACACTCTCTTATGAGATGATGCAGTTCTTACTCTTTCTGCGTCTACGTGTGTGTAGCTGGGAATGACCACCCATCAAAGTGGGACTATAACGCTGCCTCAACTCCTCGTTGTCAAGATAACGCACTTGCACTGGCAGAGGAATCGGTTCTCCCATAAAGTAGCCTTCATCATCAGATGCTTCTGATGAAGAGGAGCAGGTAGAGCAAAAGTGATCATCACCTTCTGCCAGCTCTCCATACCTGCCCAGGTATTGGCCTAGTCTTGGACCTCCAGGGTCCTGCAAGGTCAGGTCAGAAGTGGTTCGAGGGCAAGGCCTGAAAAACTGCTGCCTACATGCATAATTTCCCCCGAAAGGGTCACGTGACATCCTCGAGGGCATCCGTTGAAAATCATCATGGAATCTCTGAACAGGGTCACTAGGGTAACCCTGGTTTTCAGCAGTCAGATGAAGGGCATTATCTGAGCGTGAGCGGCGGGATCGATGGTGGCCTTTGTGTCTCTTATGACTTTTGTGATGGTGCTGTTGCCTTGGCCGTTGTTGTCGTGGAGAGTCTTGTGTGTTAGCTCGCCGTGGTCGTGGTGTCACCGAATGAACGTTTCCCATACTCCCTGCCAGACCCATGCGACCTTTCCCTGGCTCATCAAAGCTGAGGCCTCTAGAAGAGTTCCAGTAGAGTTGTGGTGGGTACCTAAGTCTGACTGGCATTCCCAGATCAGCAAGAGGTCTTGGGACTGATGACAGGGATTCAGTGCTGCGGAACTGCATGGATGAGTTTAGGGTACCCATTGCACTTTTCTCAGACACATTCACACCAGAGTCCTTGCTTAGGTCAGGCATTGAGAAGCGGGAAAGGTGCTCCTGGCGCCTTGTAGTCCCATCCAAAGAGTTTCCTAAATAGGGACAAAATTAAATGTAGTTTAAAAAAGCCAGATATTTGCCTTATAATGACCATGCCATAATAGTATTTTAACATGCATAGATAGTGTGAACAATAACTGAAATGTATGTCATAGACTGTATGAATAAAATGAGTGTGTATACCTGTGGCATAAGAAAGGGCCAATGAGTCTGCAGACCCTCGTGGTGTCTGCTCAAGGGGTGTCAGTTCACCAAAGCTGGGGCCAATATGATGTCTACTCCTTAGAAGCGGAGGCCTCATATCCCTGGGGAAGCCCTGCACACTGACACTGCGCTTGTCTAAGAACCCAGCACCATGACTTGATACCTCATTGAAACTCATCTGTGTCTTCAGTTTTGGAGGGTGGAACTCAGATTCCTGCCCATGGTGCATCCAATTTTCATTAAAAGAGTGGCCTCTCAGGGCTGCCATAACAGGGGGCTTCTTGGGATTACTCCCTGGTTGCTCTTTGTGCCAAGACTCTGGAGGGCTCACCACTTTGGGTGGTTGGCTAGGAGAGGGAGGATATGGGGTCCGGATGCTACACTGGCTCCGTAGCTGATGGGGATTTGGGGAAGGGGAAGGATCTCTTTGATTGGACTCATAAGAGTATGGCTCATCCCTGCTCATCCAGACAGACTGCTTGCGGTTCAGGCTTGGTGAACGACTTGGGGTCCTACTTGGGGTTCTTGTTGGTGTGCGGTTTGGAGTACGACTGGGAGCTGGGCTGGACACACTTAGCAGGTCCATTTGCACAACCAGGGAGTCTGCATCCACTGAATGCCGTTCACCTGTTGCAGATGCTGAGCCAGATGATGGCTGCCTGCTGTTTTCTGCCTTGTTGTTCTTTGCTCCCTGCTTGCCAATTCGTGCACTGCGGCGTGACTGGCGTGAACGGGCACTCTGAAAAGCGGAATCAGAGGAGTCTGACAAATCAGGCTCATCTCCCTGGCTGCAAATACGAGAGCAATAGATGAGCCCTTGCTTTGGCAGAAAGGGACGGCCCAGCAGAGACTGACGGCAGCGAGCACAGCAGAAACATTCTTCAGTGGCATGCCAGTGTTGACCCTCATATGCCATTTGTCCTTGGTCTATGCCTAGAGGGACAGATAAATATGAATTCCGGAGCCTGTAATATGATGTCTTTTAGGTGTAAATGTGCATATAATCAAAAAGTGTGTCTGAAAGAGAAATAAATGTACTTGCAGCAATTCCTAAAAACTCAAAATAACAACCATATTATTTCTGGCTTTTTTTTTCACTTATTCCTATTAATTGTTTCACACCACCGGCTTGCTCAATAAGGATGAATTCACATACTTAAAAATCTTTAACCTGTGTTTATATGTTTCTGTAAAGCTGCTTTAAGACAATGTCCATTGTTAAAAGCGCTATACAAATACAATTGAATTGAACTGAAGTTTTAATGTTACTGTTCAGTCTAATTAAAAATGCCTTTTCTTACTCTTCATGCCAATACAATATCAATTCATGCCAACTCTTTTGTAAAAATTCTACTTTCACAATATTATGGTCATGTGTTCCAGACAGCTGACGGTTGAACTTCATCATTTCAAATAATCAAAAGACTGAGCACAACATCTAGATACTCTGGGATTTATCGTTTTCAATTATCCACCAGAAAAATCAACCAAAAGATAAAGAGACTGTATAAAAAAACATACTGAAAACAACCAACTGTCTAACAAACTATCAAATCATTTAATATTTTCCCATTTACCATTTACAGACAACGACTACAGTTCTATTACAGGAAAAGGGCAACTTTTTTGCCTCATTGGGAAAAAAATTATTGTGTAATATACCTATATGTTTTCCACATGCATCACAGTACTCAGCATAGAGTGACTCGAAACAGTTGCAGCAGTGCGGCCGTCCCTCACGCATGATATAGCGCTGGCCACCCAGTGGAGCCTCACATTCATAACAGCAGAAATGCTTCATGTGCCAGTGCCTTCCTTCCGCCTCTGTGCACTCATCTGCAAAGATAATCTATAGATATGGTAGGAAACAAAGTTAGAAAAGAGAAAGCGGTGCCTGTAGTAAAGATCAATAACATTCAAGACCTCAAGAAATAAGTTTAAAAGTTGGGTATCTATAAAGACGACTATAAAATTATCAGAAGAGCGTTTAATTTAGAAAATGGGATGGAATTAGATGTAGTTTTCAGGATTTAATTAACATTAAATGTACAGTATGTACAATGGGCTGTATTCATAATTCAGTATGTACACTAGGCTGTATTCCATACTGGTCAACTTTAATACCTAATACCACAGTGATGGTGATTTTCCTGTTGTTGTTTAACAAAAACTTTAGCATTTAGCATGAGTCTTAGATTCTCTGCTTCAGTACTGATTGCCCAAATAGTTTTTTTTGTTTTGTTTTGGATAAAACAATAATTCTGGTTTAGAGGGTATTTAAAGATGTAGGGCCTCGTGGATAAAAGTTTTTGTTTATGATTGGGGTTATGTTTTGGGGATTAAAGGAGGTCAAGGTGGTAGAGTAGTGGAGTGTGAAGTTCGATTAAGCTTGGGGTCAGTTGAGAGGATTAGAGCCCAGACAGGCATGACTTATTTGCTTGAAAGTTGAAGCTGTCGGACTGACCTCATCACAAGCTGAACAGCGTGGTTTGAGTCTCTCAGCATGGTGGCGGCCACAATAGATCTTTCCATCCTGATGGAAATATATTAGATCCACCAACAACTCAGCACACATGCAGCACACAAAGCAGTGAGGATGCCAGCACAATCCGTGACCCACTCGTGAGGCAAATACAGCAATATCACCTCCATTTATCTGGCCTCCACACTAAAAGATAAGAAAGAGCACAACATGTACAACAATATAGATAATAAATTCCAATATGGCTAACAATGAATGTGGTTATATATTATTAACTATCTATTATTAATTTAGATAAGCAGTCAGATCAGTTAAGGTAGATTTAAACTAAGGGTAACTGTTAAAGTGATTTCTGATCTATAGTACTGTCATACTGTACTTGTTCACAAACAGCTCCAGTTATGGTGAGGGGGAGAGGGCGGACAGTGCCTCTGCCCAGGTTGTCTCTCTTTCTCTGGTTGCTAAAGATCATCAGCTCTCTCTTCTCTTCTTCATCCAGAGAGTTACAATATCGTACCTGAAGACATCCATCAACAACACCTTTCTTTATCATCTTTTTCATCATCATCATCATCATTTTCATTATCAAAACTTATTATTATTATGTTGTCAACATAAATGTAGTGGCTCAAACTTTTCATTTTGTAACAAGCAACAACAGTGCTTATTTCCTTAGTGACCATGTAACATGTTAGTGCATTTTACAGAGTCCCCCCCCCCCCCACCCCCAATTCAATTTAAAACTGCAAATAGACAAACTCACACCCCTGTTTCTCTACTTCAGATAGAGTACCCCAAACTCTTCAGGGACTCACTATATATAAAAACTGTGTTTCAAAATAGAACTTGTTATTTTTCTATACACTATCAAATCCTAGCATAAATATGTTTTGTCTCAGGTGCTTTGAGACATTAGAGAATCCATTCACATGATCCCATTCCACCGAGACTGTCTTCAACCAAATGTTCAACCAAACCCGAACAAACATCTGAGATAGAAAGCCATTAAAAGCATGCTCTCCGTTAAATACCATCTCTCATCTCTTTGCTAATAGTTGGATGAAAGGCAGATTCCTGGAATGTAATGCAAATGCATCAGTACTTTGAGCACTGACCTCGTTGTCATGAGGGGGAAGCTGGTGTAGGAGCTGTTTAATGCGATGCTTCTCGCCAATGCTGTTCACGTAGGGGACCTTATCTTCAGGCAGGAAACTGTAATACTGGTGAACCTGTGTGCATAAACACACACACACACACACACACACACACACACACACACACACACACATTCAGATATGAGTGAGAGATGAATTGAAGCACCAATAAAAGTTAATATACTTTTTCAAGGATTGGTTTATTGAATTGATAAAATGGCTACCAAAAAATGTGTCACTGCACAAGGTACACCATAAACATTACAATGCTTTCAGCTGCAATAAAATCCATCCGCTTCAATTCTGTGCATTTGTGCAAAAAACTTTTAATGCATACAATCTTGCCTTTGTTTACAGCTTGCGTACTTCGGCCCATTATATTCATTTAGCCCTCTGTGTGGGTTGAAATGAATATACAGCCTAGCAGAATCTTACCACCTTCTAATAGTATCTTATTTCCATACATGCTAGCAGCATCATATTACTGTCTCAGCAGATGTTCTGGCACAATAAACTGGAGACAATGCATGTTCAGGTATATAAATCAAAGCACATACCCACGTCACAAATTGTATTCCTCAGCAAGACCTTCCATATGATGCATATTTAAAAAAAAACACCAGAAAAGAAGGAAAGCAGAAACCCATTTCATGTTTCCTTCCCTCCATTTTCCCTTCACAGCCGCTCGTGTCATTATGGCAGAGACGTGCAATCAAGTTGTCAGTGGAATCAAGTGTCCACACGTACAGAATGAAACTGTCATTTGAAGCTTGTTTTTTTTTTTTCTTTAAAAAAAAAAGGTAAATAAGGACTTAAATTTAGTCGATAAACAAATTCCTGAACAGAGAAGCTTAAATAGTTTTCGTGAAAAGGGGCTAAAAATATTTGCTTGAGTCTAAAATGAAAATCAGGGTCCTTTAATGGCACATTAGTGAGTGTGAATAAAAAGGGTCTTATAGAGATACCATAAAATGGCAGAAGGGGGGAAAAAAAGCTCACTGTTATTGCTGCAGGAACTGATTGCAGATCAAAGCTGCAGCGCATGAAAAAAGGATGAAGCAAGATTCAAATGCTACACACTCACACACACACACACACACACACACACACACACACAGAGGTTCCTCAGTCAAAACCATATTGCCTCTCTCATTTGCTGAAAAGGCGATCACATATTATCTCAAATAACATACGTGCAACCTATTCACGGTCAAGCACATTCAGTAAGATGATTAGATCAAATAGATGACACAACTGCACACCAAAAATGAGCACAAGCACATTTCGCACTCATCATTTTGTTCGTCTGAGATTCATGTTATCGAATACATGCTATTATCTGAGAAATTGCTGTTCTGAGACCTGTAATGATGTGGTGGCTGCCTTTAATAAGTGGCAGGATGATGATTCTTGATAGGACTCATTTCCTGTGTGTGTGTGTGTGTGTGTGTGTGTGTGTGTGTGTGTGTGTGTGTGTGTGTGTGTGTGCGTGCGTGCGTGTGTGTGTGTGTGTTTGCAAACTCTATCAGGGTATAGTCTTGAGGCTTGTTTCAAGGTAAGCTCACAACCCTGCTCTTTGCTTGAGGGTTGTCGGTGGAGAGCTGTATCTAGGCAACCAGAAGTGGTTTATTTAGTGGTTGAGTGAGGTAATTGGTTTGGACAGACAAGTCTTAGCTTATGACTGTGTGAATCTGCTGACCAGTGTACAGTCCATATTCTAATCAAAGAAATATGAGATAGATGGACATTACAGAGCACCACCGTGCAAACACACTCACACACTCATTCAGACTTAAGGGCGATTTAGCATAGCCAGTGGGAGGAAACCCGCGTGAATACAGGGAGATGATGCAAAACTCGACACAGACAGTAACCCAAGTGTGTGGTGTATACTGGTGTATTTTGCATAGAAATAAGTTCACGTTCTCTCTAAACATATTTTCTTTAGATTTCTTGGTTTGTGGTCATTTCACTGCTACTGTAATGCTGCAATTTTAATACAGCTTTGCATCTGTCTATCTATTTGCATGACATTCATTCATTCATTTTCAGTAACCATTTTAATTCCGTTAAGGGTTGCGATGGATCCAGAGTCTGCCCCATGAACACTGGGCACAAGGAGGGAATACACCCTGCATCACAGGGCACCATTCACACACACAATTTATCATTTAAGCCAGCTCTTGCCAAGTTTTTGGGAAGTGGGTAGAAACCAGAGAAACTGGAGGAAACCAATGCACACACTTGGAGGACATATAAAACTCCACACAGACAGTAACTTGAGCTTAGGGATGAGCCCAGGACCAAGGAGCTGTGAGGAGACAATACTACACGCTCAGCCACCATTCCACCATGTCTGGATGTTGTCATAAAATATGTATTCATTCCTAATTTTATGCTTTTTATTAGAATGCAGCAAATCTCCATCGGTAAAAAATGCCTGTCAGAAAAGTGAACCTTTTATTCCACAGTATTGTGACTTGGGTCCAGGTTGGCTATTTATAGAAACAGTGTGTTTGTAATAATACTCTTGTCATTGATGCTCTAAATAATATCACATATACTGTCTAGTCTGGAAATCCTTCCTGGTGATGCTGAACCCATGGAGTCATCATTTTTAAAAAAAATCCATCACGTTAACAAAATGAACCCCACAACAATTTTAACTGTTCATAAGGCAAAACAGTGAACGTCTTATTCAAGGGAGTGTAATGATCAGATGCACATACTTAGCTTTTTTTTTTTTTTTTTTTAAATTGCAACATAATCTCAACAGATTACCAAGTCTACATTTTACTGACATTTTGACAGCCTGAAGTATAAAATATTTGTCACTGTTCTGTGTCTGACGAAAGCATTCATGCTGGAGGCTGTGACTCACTGATAGTGTCACTGAGTCATTTATTCTTTGCATTTTGCTTTCTTTTGTTTTCATTTTTTTCTTTTGTGACATTAATTGAAAAATCCTCCTACCTGGTGATTTAGTCACTTATGAAACATTTAAATGGGACCTGTAACAAGCACCTTATTATTATTATTATTTTTTTTTTGAAAGTGTTATGTAATGTGATTAGTAATTATGTATTATTACATAAAATAAACTCGGCTCCTTGGAAGAACCAAAACCTCTCTTGTCAAGAATAAGAAACACCTTAAGCCTTTTTGAATCTTTTAAATAATCTTCCTCTTCTCTCTATACTAACTGTAAAAAACCACTCCCAGCATGATGTGATGCTTGTGTGTGTGTGTTTGTGCGTGTGTGTGTGTTTGAGAGTGATTATGTGTGAGATAGGGACTTGAACAGGTTCGTTCTTTAACAGGAGCCATTTCCATTCTCCATCTTCCTGACCATGAAATGTTCTACAGCGTATTGGCCCTGACCAGCAATTCTCATATTGCAAGGTCTCTTCTGCACACACCCATAAACCGACACACATTTATTTGCCTCAAACCCTGTTACACATGATCACATCTTTTTTTTTAACAGTAGTGCCATTTCTTTTTAAAACGCAGGTCGCACACAGCAAGAGAAAACACTCCATCTGAGCTATGGTTTTCCAGAAATGAGAGAAATCTGCTCTTCACCCATGACCTGTGCCTATGGCTATATACAACAAAATTGAAATGCAGTGCTGTAAATGTATATCTCTCATTGCACAGCAATGTATATGTATGGAAACAACAGCAGATTATTATCCGGTCTTAATTCTTCAGAGGTGGTTTGTCCAACCAGTTCTGCAGCCTACAAACCTCTGCTTTGTTGGCAGTGTGCAATAAAGTTCAGCTCAATCAAAATACGTATTTACATTGACATCACAGCTGATTGTACCAGAGTGGACTTGCATCTCTCCACACACTTGCACTGACGTGCATTAAATTCAGAATCATATCAATATGTTCAGGTATCATAGTAAAATAATAAAAAGCCTGTAATGACAAAAACTAGCCATGGCTATGAATCATAGATTTTCTAATATAATTTTGTTAATTTGGTTTGTTAAATTATATGGTTATTACAGTTGTACAACCAACTTTAAAATGACAAAGGCCACCGTCAAAACGTTCTTTACAAAAAGTGGAACACGCAAAAGATTTTCTCTACAATAACACGTGTTTTTTTAATGAAAAATCACATATAAAGTAGTAACAAATGTTATAAAATGAGCAGGCATTATAATTATGAAACAGGTGATTTTTGTCCCTTTCATTTCTATTTGTATACACACACACACACACACACACACACACACACACACACACACGCCTGTCTTATTATCCTTCCATTTATATAATTATTAATGCAGCTAATTAATTCGATGCTACACCTAAATCTGACCCTAATATTAACCTCAGCAACCAACAGGAAATATTTAGTCTTGTTTATTTTTTCTTTTTTTTTAAAGTTGCCGTTTATGTCAAATAAATAAACAAACAAATAAAGCAGCTTTCCTCACAAGGTCCAGACAAATGTCCCCTCAAGGTCCCCAACAACACACAAGGATGTGAACAGACTTTCTGTTCTTTTGTGTGTACCTCCCTAATATATCAATAATAACTATTTACTGTGCACAAACTGTGTCTCTGCAAAAAAAACGCTTAACAGTGCATGTGCCTGTGTGTGTTTATGTGGGGAACTTTACCTGTTCAGGCTTAAGGCCTGGGGGCACCCAAGCGTATTCCTCCAGAGCGCAGCCGGAATCGTCGTCGGAGGTGGAGTTCCTCTGGAAGTCAAACATGAGCTTAGACACCGTCCTCTCCATGTCCAAAGCCATCATCACCGCCTCATACCACTCCCTACTGCGCACACAGAGAGAATGAGCCTTAATGATGACTATAAATCCTAGCAAACTACTCCTAACATATGTACAGATGTGACCAATCTGCTGGATTAGTGCCTATGAAATATTCACTGGATACATGTTGAGCGAAGGTGTGCTGAATAACAATGCATCATCGATATCTCATTTCAGAAAACATCCTTATATTCGGATTTCACTGCAAGTGTGATAATATACTGTACTCGATCTATCAGTTTTTGGTTGTCAAAAATATTTTATGGCCTTCTATAGGCCCATCCAGTAAATAATGTTTAATTTGGTTATGTAGCTCTGTAGCACAAACATATTACATACACATCAATCTAACGTGGACAAAGGTGCATTAGACACCAAAATTTAGATTAGACAAGCCTTCTTGATTAATCTGTGGTCTGATTAACATCACATACAGGATTACTGATTAAAATTTACACCAGGGACAATGAAAGCTCAAATTCACTCTTTAATATAGAGAACTGTATATAGTGCTGGGTTAGAATGAACCTGACAGTTAATCAAACATGCTCTAGTCTTAGCAATCTAGGCAATATAGGCTGACGTGCATGAATATGCATTTGCATTTAAATTACTTTGGCCACAAATGATCAAGCATATGAGAAAGAGAGAGAGAATATGAAGTTATAGCCCACGATTACCTGAGGAACATGTTTATGTACTATCAAGATTCTCTAAAAACAACTGGGCATAAGAGGCCTAAGGTTTTATGTGTACACTAACTGGGATTGCATTATGACTGTCAGGGCTGTTTCTAGATACAAGCGATATAAGCAGTTGTAGGAATGTAATGATTATTACTGCCAAGAATGGTTGTGAAATTCCACATTTTCGCAAAGTTAACTAATAAATTATCAACATTTCCACAAAATACTGTATATGTATCATCAAGTCTATATTCTAATAGTGGGTAGTATTTCCTGAGCTTCCCATCACTTCTACTGTAGAAATGTTAATGTGGCATGGCTTGTCAACCATGATTATCATCTATAAATTTGCTCATGATCTGAGCCACTGTTCTCATCATCATCATCATGGTGTGGCACCAGTGGCACAATACCACCAGTAACACCAATGTTAATCAGTATAATCTGTACCTAGGATTTATATATACACTTTTACTTATATATATATATATATATAGTGACTAGGGCAGATATTTTCTTTTGATTTCCATTAAGCAACATATTCATAAAAAAAAATTAATAAGTTAAATGAACTATGTACACTTTGTCAGGTGGCTTGAAAAAGATCCTACCTGCTTCAGTAGATAATCTATCCTGGATACTGTAGACTTGTACCTACTTATAACTGCTGCTGTAATCATAAAGACTGTCCTGTGTTTATTGTAGGATTCTTATTCACAATACGCTCATATTCAATATCCTTACAACAACCTTAGTACTGTAAAGTATACAGTTGCAGAAGAGTAACGATTTACACCGATCAGCCATAACATTAAAACCACCTGCCTAATATTGTGTAGGTCCTCCTTGTATCAACAAAACAGCTCTGACTCGTTGAGACATGGACTCCACAAGAGCTCTGAAGGTGTACTGTGGTATCTGGCACCAAGACGTTAATAGCAGGTCCTTTAAGTCCTGTATGTTGTGAGGTGCTGCCTCCATGGATCGGACTTTTTTGTCCAACACATCCCACAGATGCTCGATCGGATTGAGACCTGGGGAATTTGGAGGCCAAGTCAACACCTTGAACTCTTTGTCAGGTTCCTCAAACCATTGTCTGCAACAATGTTTAGGTAGGTGGTACGTCTCAAAGAAGCATCCACATGAATGCCAAAACCCAAGGTTTCCCAGCAGAACATTGCCCAGAGCATAACACTGCATCCGCCATCTTACCTTCTTATAGTGCATCCTCATGCCATCTCTTCCCCAGGTAAGTGACGCACATGCACCCATCCGTCCACGTGATGTAAAACAAAATGTGATTCATCAGACCAGGCCACCTTTTTCCATTGCTCCATGGTCCAGTTCTGATGCTCACGTGCCCATTGTAGATGCTGTGCTACAGTAGTTCTTCTTTGGGATTGGACCAGATAGGCTAGCCTTCCCTGTCCACGTGCATCAGTGAGCCCTTGTCAAAGTCACTCAGATCCTTATGCTTGCCCATTTTCCCTGCTTCCAACAGATCAACATTGAGAACTGACGGTTCACTGTCTGTCTAATATATCCATTACAATGAGAGTGCCATTGTAATGAGATAATCAATGTTATTCACTTCACCTGTCACTGGGTTTAATGTTATGGCTGATCGATGTATAATCCACTAGTTGGTGTCACCCAAAAGAGGATTATTTCCCTTTCGAGTCTGGTTCCTTTAAAGGTTTCTTTCATTTGACATCTCAGGAAATCTTTCCTTGCCACTATTGTCTCTGGCTCCTGTCAAATGAACATGGCCACAGGTGCATGAAACACCAACATTTAGATTAAACCAACCTTCAGGACTGATCTGTAGACATCTACATCACTTAAAGACTACTCATTAAAATTCACACCAGGGAGAATGAAAGCTCAAATTCACTCTTTAATACAGAGAACTGTAAATAGTGCTGGGTTAGAATGTATCTTACAGTTAATCAAACATGCCCTGATCTTAGCAATATGATAATATAGGCTGAAGAGTATAAAAATGCATTTGCATTTAAATTACTTTAGCCAAACAAACAAACAACAGCAACAACAAAAAAAAGCACACAAGCATTCATTTGGGATCTAAATCTTACATCAGAATTTCTGTAAAGCTGCTTTGTGACAATATCTATTGCTAAAAGTGGTATACAAATAAAATGGAAATAAAACTTAACATCCAACTGAGTTTACAAACCAACAAAATAGAGTCCCCCGTTGTTACAGTTATGTACACAGAAATAAGACTGCCTTGGTTTACATATCTGATAAAAGCACCTTTTGTCTTTAACTACCACTAAGGCTGAAGTTCACATTACAGCCTCCCTTTCACTCAGGAGAGCACATCGAATTAATGAAAACATTGGCATTATTTTATTAATTTGAGTATGCAAAGTAGCGACTTAAGAGCATGATAAATTAAGTTTCTCATTAAGTTGTAAAAGCATGATGAAAGCCATATTAGTAAAATAAACTAAATTTGCAGTGATTAAGATGATCATGGCATTAGTATATATATATATATTTTTTTTAAAACATCATATCTTGCTTTTATATCATATTCGAGTATTCAGTCCGCATTTTCTGTCCCTGATTTCTTCTCATGCAAAACAAACCATGGTTTTAGCCACACTGCTACAAGAAATAAGCAACTAACAGCTTTTATTCTGTTATTGTGCCTGATTTGCCATGCTGAAAGGCAAACATATGTAACATATGTAATTAGTGATTGTGGTGTTTATTTTTAAGGCAGCATTGTTGTAACATTGCACAGGCAGTTTTGCACCTTGCTTATACAGTGTTGACTGTAATTAAAAACTGCTTTTGTAACGTCTTTTTGTTAAATTGAGGCCATCCAGTGAAGCTCTGGCAATACAATCCATGTAATGCTCTTAAGGTATTGTTTCAAAGCAGTTATACATTTACATTTATTCATTTAGCAGAGGCTTTTATCCAAAGTGACTTACAAATGAGAAAATACAAGCAAAGCGATATATCATGTATATATGTGGAGAACAATACAAGTAGTGCTACCATACTAGATGTGGGTCTTTAGCTGTTTTTTGAAAATAGTGACAGATTCTGTGGTCCGGATTGAGGTTGGAAGTTCATTCCACCACTGAGGGACAGTTAGTTAGAAGGTTCTGGAAAGGGATCTTCAGCCATGCTGTGTAGGTCAGTCATTGATTGATCGTAGATTGCGTGAGGGAACGTAAGCCTCAGGAGAGAGTTGAGGTATGAGGGTGCTGTTCCAGACAAGGTCTTGTAGGTGAGCATCAAGGCCTTGAATTTGATGCGGGCGGCTACAGGAAAGCAATGGAGGGAGATGAAGAGGGGTGTGACATGGGTTCTCTTGGGCTGGTTGAAATATTGGGGTTATATTATATTGGGTTCATCTAATTTTAATGATGAATTATTTAACTTCCCCTGGGTAACAATGCCAAGCATCATTCTTGCAAATTCTCCCATGATCTTAGGTATAGAGTGTTGTTTTGTTAGACATTGAGATATTGAGTTTCTTTTGCTTCCTTTGAATAATTTTGACTTTGACTCTCTGCTGTTGGGACATGGTAATTATTTGTACTTCTGTTGTAGGATATAACCCCTGCTGTTTTGCCGTATGGGTATCTGATGGATGTTTTGATCTTCGGGCTGTTTATTTAATTTTTTGGACAAACCAGCTGTTAATAGTAGTAGTTTATTTTTGTATTTCTTAGATGTCAAGTAGAGGTTGGCTGTGCTGGTAGAATTTGGCCTGGCAGCTTACAGAGGGGTCTCTTTTGTGAAGCCACTTCCATGCTGTGTACTGGAGATTGCCCACTTTTTTTGCCCACTCATATGTGTGTATGTGACCTCTGTCATCAAAATGTGTGTTGTGTGGTAAGTGCTAATGGCTAGAGGATGTGTGACAAAAGGCTAGAGGATAATTAAACCAAACTGTGAAATAATATTGAGTCTGTGACGGTCCTTTAATGGTCATTTCGTATTAACGGATGGGGTAGAGGCGGTCTGAGCGAGTTTGAAATAAAGAGCTGTTTCTCTGCTTGGTGAACTTCTTTAACTTAACTTGGCTTGGTTAGAGAAGAACAATTAACTGATTAACTGAATCACTACGTGTTATTTATATTCCTGTGTCTGCTTATTCTACTGAACACCAGAATTTGCACCTTTGCTGACCAGTGCTAAAAGATTGTAGTCTGTAGTTTATAGTCTGATGGCCCAAATCTGTAGGTTCAAGTTAATTAATCATTTGCTTGCAAGCTTTTGTTGCGTATCTGCCCACAATATTTAAATACGCACTGAGTCATAGCTGACTCAAGATTGTGTTCCTAAACCAAAGAATGGTGATAAAGTTCCTTTATTCAAGATGAAAGCACTCTGAAAATAATGTGTGGATGTATACCTCAATGCCATCTCTTATACTTCTGCCAATTGGCATGTGACAAAGTGTTGCACAGGTCAGATACACAGTGTAGCAGAGCGCAAGCAACTGCCAGATCAGCTGGGAATAGCCACTGCTTGTAAGGTGTAGAACAGCAGAAGTCAGAAAAACTTAAGAAGTGGAAAAAAACCCCAGATCCAAGATCGCATTATTATCAAAATAATGTGCAGTAAAATTATGCATGCCTGGCTTTGCAAAAAAGCTACATTTTTCTTTAATATGCAAAGCGACTTACTGTTTCCTTAATGCTTTGTACTTTTATCTGGCCATTTTCTACTGCTTAGCTGAACTTGTATGTGCTCATCTGTGCCTGTAAATGTGTTTCCTACAGCCAGGCGATGCAGCTATACTGTAGGTCCTGCCACAGGAGAAAATTCATAATTTGCAAGAAGTAATACATCACACAGCTTTTATATCACTTATGTTTGGAAATGTATTCATGTCCCAGGCAGCTCAGGCACCATATCAACCTTTTTCATCAAGAAGAGAGACTAAACAATGAACATAAACATAAACATACCAAACAACCACAAATCCACTAAAATTTGGATCTATGATATGCTGTATTCTAATCTGACACAAAAGGAATCTGTATGCATACACATATTAAAACGGAGTGATCAGTGGGGATCAGTGACACACAAAATAGAATGAGAACTAGAGGAAAGACTTCACACAGATCTGCTTTAAATCTTATCTTCTCATAAGCATCCCACAAACCCCAGAGGGTTGAGAGAGAGAGAGAGAGAGAGAGAGAGAGAAGGGAGAGGGAGAAAGAGAGAGGTGCAAAAGCCGTGCTAAAAGAACCGATTTTCTCTCTCACGTGTCCTGCCTCATCTTTCTCTCTTTCCCTCTGCCAGTGGATTTGACTGTTTCTGTGTGGGTGTGTGTGAGAGCGAACAGGAGAGAGGGAGACGAGTGAGAGAGGAGAGGGGGAGCGAGGGAGAGAAAAAAAGAACTCTTATTTATGTAAAAGGCAATGTGAGAGGAGGCTCTCAGCTGAAGCGCTGATGCTGAATGCTATTTTGCTAATAGGTTAACTCTTTGAGACACAGCCAGTCTTTAAAGAAAACGACTTCATTTAATCTAAATTAGATCTAAAAGGACCAACCGAATGTGACATTAATATATTAGTGATAAAATGCAAACACAATGAAGTCTTGCTTATTACCTAATGTCTTTGATGCATTTGCTCATCAGCTGAAACGTGAAATGGTATCTGATTTTGAAAAACAAGTGAAAAGACAAATAGTTTTTGTTTCAAGCATATACAAATATTCTTGATGGTAATAACGCTGATGAGCTCCACACACTCCAGTGTCAAGCAGCAGCTGCAAGTGGGCCCTCCACGTTGCATAATGCGGCTGTAATTACTGGATGTGTGCTGATAATTAACCCTTAGTGATGCCTGCATGTGACCATGTAATACTATCAATGCAAAAATGACACCCTCGAGGCTGGTTTAACGTTTCTGCAAGGGGCCCTCATCCTAAAAGCATGGCTAATTTCTTGCTGTGTTTGCTGCATACCAATCGGTTTTTATTGTGAGAAAAGCAAGGTGGTATTGTGGTAACACGGCATTCGGAATCAACAACTAAACAAATGGCACTGCAGAACTCGGTTGCGAGGTTGATTAGTATCTAAAGTAAGAATATTGACCAAGTGCAAATGCTGATGGACGTACAAACTGTTCAACTCTGAGGCTGCAAAATATGCTGGTGAAATAATTTGACATTTTAGCACATAAAAATTGATAATCCAGTGCAGTTCAGTACTGGTTTGGTTAAGTTCAGAGAAAACAAAATCTCAGAAAAAAAGGAGTTCCATTGCTTAAAGGTGCAGGTTTTATTTATTAATTTATTTATTTGTATTTTTTTAGATCGTTCTGCTATCTGCAAATTGAGTTGTAATTGCAGTGAAAACAGAGACAAGCCTTCCCCTTCGCCCAATCAACCCTCTCTGTTGAAACTAAAATACTGTATGTGTCATGGGTGGCTTTTTAAGGAGATTTCCAGGATGGAAAACTGTGAACTGATGCCAGAAATGAATAAACAAGCCAGATCAACTGCATAATACTGTGAATAAGAGTTAGTCTAAGCTGCTAGGTGCTACAATTTAATTAGGTGCTATAGTCTACACTATATAGCCAAAAGTTTGTGGACACCTGACCATCACACCAATATGTGCTTTTTGAACATCCCATTCCAGATTTAGTCCCCCTTTGCTGTTATAATAACCTCCACTCTTCTGGGAAGGCTTTCCACTAGATTTTGGAGTGTGGCTGTGGGAATTTGCCCATTCAGCCACCTAGTGCATTAGTGAGGTGAAGTACTGATGTCGGGCGAAGAGGCCTGGGGTGCAGTAAGCATTCCAGTTCATACCATAGGTGTTCAGTGGGGTTGAGGTCAGAGCTCTTGAGTGTACAGTCCCCTTAGTTCCAGTGAAGAGAAATTTTAATGCTGCACCATACAAAGGCATTTGATACAATTGTGTGCTTACTACTTTGTGGCAAACGTTTGGGACAGAACCACATATGGGTGTAAGGGTTATGGTAATGGCTTAGTGGTTAGCACGTTCGCCTCACACCTCCAGGGTTGGGGGTTTGATTCCCACCGTGACCATGTGTGCCCAGTTTGCATGTTCTCCCGGTGGGGAGGGGTTTCCTCCACCAGTCCAAAGACATGCATGGTAGGCTGATTGGCATGCCCAAAGTGTCTGTGGTGTGTGAATGTGTATGTGATTGTGTGCTGTGATAGATTGGCACCCTGTCCAGGGTGTACCCTGCCTTGTGCCTGATGCTCCCAGGGATTGGCTCCAGGTTTCCCCATGACCCTGAAAAGGATTAAGCGGTGTAGAAGATGGATGGATGGATGGATCTCAAACACCAAGGCAACAATTGTTAGGAGGCAATGGATTGGGATAAAACCTGTTTGATTGAAGTTTGATAGAAATTTCCTCAAGAAATTAGTCCACGTTGCAAGAGTCATCCCCCTTAAACCTGAAGAGGTACCCTATTTATGGTGCAATAAACAAATGACAAGGCAATAGGTCATTCCTAAAAGTTTGAGGTCAGAGCTCTTGAGTGTCAGTGAATGTGTCAGTGTCAGAAATGAACCATGGGAAACCTTACAACATTCAACAAGCTGTTTTTATAAAGAGTCTCATTGTAAAGAATCACATTGTCTGCTTTTTCATGGCACTAGCCAGTTTTTGGTTTCCTAGGACTGGCCGAAGCGTTTTTGTAATGGGGTCTAATGCGACTTTACAGACAAGCGATGAAATCAGGAAAAATACTTTTCCAATTACACCAGCAGCTAGTTGCTGATGCATGCACCACATGGATTAGAGAAAGCTCATAAATATTCATATGAAATAACAGTCATTAAACAGAGGAGATAAAGCCAATGTTTAATGACCATAATGTAGTTTTAAGAGGGCCATGTTTACAAAAGTGTCTTCCTCTCCTATTTGGAGAAGTTTCTGCCAGTAAACACTAACATGAACAAAGCCTATTATCTCCAAGCGAACAGAACTGCTTATTGACTAGATGAGAAATGCAGCAAAACAGCAGTTATCATAACTTTTAGGAAACATTTTTTTCTAGTTTAATAACCTAATATGCACATAATATGCACATTGTAAAGACTATTCTTTTATGAGCTGTGAAATCTCTGCAATTCCAGAAAACTGTATTTAGCTATTTATGTCTTATGTATTTAAACTAAAATTAAACTGAAAAAGGTCATTCATTATTGACAGATAGAACTAAAAGTGAAATGTATTAGAATTAAAAATTAATGAGAATTGTATTTTTTTTTGCTACAACAATATATTTTTTGTCTGCTTATATTTTGCATTGTTGATGTGCAATATAGTGTGACAATATAGCTGTATAACAGCATAGTGCAATGCAGAAATAGTATACAATCAACATATGCTCTACCTGTGAAAATTATTATGTCAGTTTAAAAAGTATTTCAGTCTTAATTGATGTAATGGTGCGACATTGCTATATGTATATAATATCATCTTACAATGTAAAGTTGTATTGAAACTCATGATATTGTATTGTATGGTTATTATACCATGAAATTTTCATGGTGTTTCACACCAAGTACCAAGATTTGTGTTTTTGAGTCATTTCGTTTATACAGTCATTAATTAGTTTGCAATTCAACAACAGCCAAAACTTATTTTACAGATTTCCATCTGCTAGATTTCTGTCCAAAGGAATAAATTATTAAAGAATACTAGAGAGATCTAGTTTCTATGGATTTGTAGTCTGTGGCAAATATCTATGATTTTGGCTAAATGGTACCTTACAATGAGGTGCGCACAACCAAACAGCTAATATCAGATGGGACAAACAGAAACTGTGATTCATTTAAAAATGTGTAATATGTATGATTAAGAAATAATATCTGGTCATTTTATCACGTCAGCAAACCATTTACTTGAAGAAATACTGTATGAGACTACTGTTTTGTTTGTTACAATTGCTAAGGGCATTGTTGATTGCTAGTCTTGAAAAATTGCATTGCCTACACTGTAGTGACATCTTTTAAAACTCTTGAGGGGAGTCAGTCAATGAGTCAGTGATTCACGTCAAGTCTATCCCACACAGTGATTCTGAAATTACTGTGCAAATCAGCTGACATCGCCACAGCAGTACATTTTCAATCTAATATCATGTTTGCCAAATGGTAATGTTTAATGATTTTGTAATGATTAATGGCTGTTTGGATAAACAGAATAAGACTATGAGTCTCAATGTGGTCAAGTGATGTTTATAAAAAAAAAAATATTTTGCTGTATTCAGATGTTTTCTATCACAGGTACAGTATTTCCAATCCTCTATGGCCAGTTCAATGTCAGTGGGGTATTCCTGCAGATCGTTGAGGTTTCCATGGATATAGCAAGGCTGCTGTCTCACAAGTTATACATTAAGCGACTACTGTAACACACTTTCATACAATTTTCAAAATTTTCAGTTTTTATGCCATTGAAATTATGCCAGGTGCAATGGATAGAAAACTCTTTCCAATACTTGAAACCTATCTCCAGCTGTTACAGCATACAAGCTGACTTGGGGTACTCATGATGCCTTCATCTGGGCCATTTACGAAGTCTGCTACTGACCAGGGAATGAAGACTTTGGAAATAGTCGGCTACTGGGTGATAGTGGTGATCCTTTCCATGCCTATTCGATTATACCAATTGCTCAACCACAGATGGTAGACGAGAAGAATTTATGACGGTGCACAACAGAGGTCACACTGCATGGAGGAGAGAGCAATAGACATTTGGAAAATGAGATTTCATATGCCTCCATAAGTCATCAGGAGGACTTAGAAGAACACCAGAGAGGACTTATTCAATAATAGAACATTGCTTCACATAAGAGGCAGAATACACCACGTTTCCCTCTCTTTCTCTGCAACTTTCTAGCCATCCTCTTGGCAAAACTAGGAAGCCCTGCCATTTTTGGCAGATATCAATGCCCTTTAGACTGTGGGAGCTGCATATACAAAGTCATCCCAATCTTTTTCCTATGATATCCTATGCAATTTGATATGCTGCCATGAGATTTAAAAAAATAAATAAATAACATACATCCTTTAAAATATAACTTCACTTTACAAAAAAAAAGTTTATTTATGAATTGTTTATGCTTACATTGGTCGTACTCTATTTAAAATAAAATGACTGATCTGAATGTTTGTTTACTCAAGAATAAATTGTGCTGATTTACACTAGGTTTATACTGGCAACCTTTGAATGCAACCTTGTTTGAATGCATGCCTGCCTATCTATCTATATATCTATCTGTCTATCTGTCTATCTATCTATCTATCTATCTATGTATGTATGTGTGTATCTATCTATCAAACTTTGAGGTTTCTTCATAATAAATCCAAGAATTAGTGGACTTTACAGACCAGCAGAGCCTGTCACGATGGCAAGACACAGTCTAAAACCCCTGGAGGCATTCTGAGGGCAAAATGCCTGCTAAAACATAAGCTACCCACTGTAGCTTTGTGCCATTTTGAGGTACTCACCTGACTGGAATGTGCATCTGAAGCACCAAAAAAAAAGGGCAAAATCTCACACAAACACACAAACATGTTGACACAAACATATAATAAGACCGAGTAAAAGAATATTCTAAAAATGTGGGTATTGACTATACTATATGTGTATCTATATAGGCACAAATGTTTGCACTGTAGGAATCACAGCATTTTCTTTAAGATGGAAGAGTCAGGATAACAATCTATCAATTTCAGATATAGAAATCTCCACATCCTGTTTTCTTTACACAGGTATTACTATCAGGAAATTAGCCTTTTTATTACTTATACCAGATCGAAAAAAAAAAAAAATTAGTGGCATCGTCTATCCTTAAAGGCTGTCAGACATTCATTCTGGTCGCCATGGAGCTTTCAGGTCTCCGTGGAAACGTTGCGCAGCTGCGAGCCTCGCGCAAGGAAACAAGCTTGCCGAAGCCGATGTGTCATTAAATCCGCCACACAGTGGGAGAGTAATGAAGACAGAGGGAGCTCACTCTGGCAAATCGCTCCCCAAATAAAACCAAACACAACCCAAGGAGGCCCTTCTTGCCTTTCTCAATCTATCTCCCACAGAACATCAGATTGAATTTGGACACCCAGACTCATCTTCTCATGGCACATGACAATTTGATACCTCGTTTTGCTTAGGTACTCTTAAGGCCTACTCTCATTGTGAAAACTACATGGAATTTGCAGCAAAAAAAAAGCCTCAGAAGCGTCTTTCAATAGAGTCATGCTGGTTTGAAATGGTCTCAAATGACTGGTCATAGGAAATCAAATCAATGTACATGGCCTATGTGCAGTACCTCTTCAAAACATCCTACAGTTTTTAACACTAAGGTTGGGGAGGTTCTTAGCAGTTATCACCTTTCTTCCGTTCATTTAATTAATGGATATTTGTGACCCCAACTTTTAGACAATAGACAACGTTGTAGCGGTAAAAGCTAAGCAATGTCAACTTTGTGAAATTCAGTGGTAACCTTTATTTTGTATTATTAGGCCCATAGAAAGGTTTAACCTTTAAATGCATATCGCCAAACATATTTTGATGGCGTGCTTGATATTTTTCTAACACTGTGCTACAAATGACAAACCATGGTCTATTACTATTTATACAAACATATTTTGTCTATGTTAAAAGTGAATGGAGATACATATATAATCATAATCATCCATGACTGTACATAATGCAAGAACCTAACTCTATATTATATAGTAATCATGAGTACAGAGGTAGCAACTACTTAAATTACATAAACACTTTTCTCACTTTTGTTCATAGTTATAAATGAGCCAATAATAGTATATATAATATAATATTCAGACTAACTTATACACATATAAATGAACAATGACATGAATTGTCATTTATAGACATTTGTTAATTATCAAATTATGAGTAGCTAATGATTTTTCTATATCTATTAATGGTGTATAAGTGAAAGTCATTGTAATGTATTACCAATGTCCATGTTTGTTTAGTTTTGAACATTTCTTTCCAGATTTAGACCCCCCTGTGCTGTTATAATAGCCTCCACTCTTCTGGGAAGGCTTTCTACTAGATTTTAGAACATGGCTGTGAGGATTTGCCCATTCAGCCACAAGAGCATCAGTGAGGTCAGGGAATGACGTCAGGTGAAAAGGCCTGGGGTGCAGTCAGCATTTCAGTTCATCCCAAAAGGTGTTCAGGTGGGTTTGAGCTCAGGGCTCTGTGCAGGTCACTCGAGTTTTTCCACTCCAATCGTAGAAAACCATTTTTTCACGGAGCTCACTTTGTGCACAGGGGCATTGTCATGCTGGAACATGTTTGAGCCCCTTAGTTCCAGTGAAGGGAAATTGTAATACTACAGCAAACAAAGACATCTTATACAATTGTGTGTGGAAAAACTACAATGGCGTGTGATGGTCAGGTTACACGAAACTTCTGGCCATATAGTGTATTTATACCACAGTGGTGTTGAATGACCTAATCTGACTGGTCAGAAGGTGCTTTTCTATAACATAAGCTCTGACATTACTGGTGGTTACAAAACAATTTAGGTTTATACATTAATGAGCTCATTCTAATACCGTATCATTTCTATAGTAACATCTATTTCACAGGGATTTGTATGGCATACACCTCATGGCAGATTGTATGGCAGATCTCTGTAATGTTTGCAGATGCTGTAATGTTAGCTGATCATTGTAATGTTAGCTGATCGCTGTAATTTAAGCTGATTGCTGTAACATTAGCTGATCACTTTAACATTAGCTGATCGCTGTAACATTAGCTGATCGCTGTAATGTTAGCCGATCGCTGTAACATTAGCTGATCGCTGTAACATTAGCCGATCGCTGTAATGTTAGCTGATCACTGTAATGTTTGCAGATTCTGTAATGTTAGCTGATCGCTGTAACGTTAGCTGATCGCTATAATGTTAGCCGATCACTGTAATGTTAGCCGATCGCTCTAACATTAGCTGATTGCTGTAATGTTAGCCGATCGCTGTAACATTAGCTGATCGCTGTAATGTTAGCCGATCGCTGTAATGTTAGCTGATCACTGTAATGTTCGCAGATTCTGTAATGTTAGCTGATCTCTGTAACATTAGCTGATCACTGTAATGTTAGCCGATCACTGTAACGTTAGCTGATCACTGTAACATCAGCTGATCATTGTAATGTTTGCAGATTCTGTAATGTTAGCTGATCGCTGTAACATTAGCTGATCGCTATAATGTTAGCCGATCGCTGTAATGTTAGCCGATCGCTCTAACATTAGCTGATCGCTGTAATGTTAGCCGATCGCTGTAACATTAGCTGATCGCTGTAATGTTAGCTGATCGCTGTAATGTTCGCAGATTCTGTAATGTTAGCTGATCTCTGTAACATTAGCTGATCACTGTAATGTTCGCAGATTCTGTAATGTTAGCTGATCGCTGTAACGTTAGCTGATCACTGTAATGTTAGCCGATCGCTGTAATGTTAGCCGATCGCTCTAACATTAGCTGATCGCTGTAACGTTAGCTGATCGCTGTAATGTTAGCCGATCGCTGTAATAGCCGATCGCTCTAACATTAGCTGATCGCTGTAATGTTATCCGATCGCTGTAACATTAGCTGATCGCTGTAATGTTAGCTGATTGCAGCAATGTTAGCTGATGTACCCTGCATTAGACAGCATCACCCCAGCCCATCATTGATCATTTTCCTAAAACAGCAAGCCTGTCATGTTTTATTCTTTTTACATAAGTTTTTATACGTGATGTGTTTTATACTGTATTTGTATCATGCACCTTAACTGTGTTTTGTCTAAATATGTCATCATGCGTGCAACCTTTATATATACTCTAAACTATCTAGTTTTGAGTGACATCTAAATGTAACATTTTGCCCTGCAAAATGGAAAAAAAAAAAAGCTGTAGGACTAATGAAATAAGTGTATCAAATACCATTACTTTATTATTGATATAGTCCATGTTAGTGAGATGTTATTGAGTGGATTATGTTGCTGTCATTCCGTTCCACAGAGAAAAGAATGAACAAGTCTTGCTCAGTGTAATCCAATCACATCCATTTCATTCTGAACACAGCTTATCTGGATCACACAAAACAAGCCTTTGATTGAAAACGCATGACCTCTGACAGCTGTGTGTGTGTGTGTGTGTGTGTGTGTGTGTGTGTGTGTGCGTGAGAGAGAGAGAGAGAGAGAGAGAGAGAGAGAAAAGAGAGAGATATGATAATTAATTTACTGTTATCATCACATAGAAGATACATAGAATCATTTGCTCATTTACAATTATGTCAGATTTCTTGATTTGGTCTCCATGCACATGACTTAAAATAATTTTCCAATGTATTCAAATTTGACAGATTATCAAGTAATCCATGATGGTGAGTCATTTTGCTGTTTTTTTTTTAAATTAATAATTAATTCATTAATTTTTTATTACACAATTTCTAACAAGTACCTTTCAGAGTTCAGATTTTCAAAGAAAAAACTCCTCACACACTTAGCATATCAGCATGCTATGTGGACCACTCTGCATTAATTTAACATGGATTTTTACATTTCTTGTAATTGTTTTTCATTGGAGCTTTACCACCAGCCAGTCTATGTATTTTTACAGTCTCTTAGCAAATTATTACATACTTTAAAACTGATTACATACAGTAACTGAGTTCAAAACCAAAAATAGTACTTAGCTATATGTAAAAAAAAAAAATACTATTCTAACCCTAACCCTAAACCACAACGAGACACTTAACACATATTCTAATACTTAAATAGAGACAAAATTGTTTAATTTGCGTCAGTGAGGGTCAAATAACACATGAAATGCACAATTTAATTTTTCAGTGCCCTATATGGAAGCCTGAGTTGAGGCAACTCAAGACATTTGCTTTGGATAAGAAGACGTTTTAATGATATAGTGATTTTCAGCATATCAGAAGACTTCTGAAACTAGAAGATCTGAAACTTCTAATCAAAAGATTTCCATAGATGAAAAATATTTTTTTTTGCCAGTGTATAGAAAGAAAGTGTAATGATTACAACATTGATTGTCTAACAATGTAGGCAATTGTTGTACCTGTTAGTTACAGTATACATATTGTCAAACCATTTTTCAGAATGAATATTTTTGTTTCCATTGTAATTGGTTGCTTATGATGTACTTTATACCATGGTACGTCTCATACAGTAAAGTTGCTACGTTCATTCTGTTTGAAAGTTGAAAGGATTCAGCTTACACTGTGACACATGGAAAATGATCACATCACACCAACCTGATCATTGTATATTTTCCGAAAACAGCACACACCGGTGAGTTTTATTTTTTACTCAGCATGTGTAAAAGACTAGCATACAGAGCTTACATAAAGTAATGATCAGGGTATTAAAGTTTGCTGTGCTGTGGTGTAGTGAAATATGATTAATATGGAATCTGATTAGAGATACGGCTGTGTTTCTCCCTTCAGCAGAACAGAGGCTCTGCAATTTTTGTTATTGAAAGCTGTTTGCTGCCATCCATACTACCAGCAAATGAACGCTGGGGTTAGCAGTCCCCCTAACACACAAACACACTCTCTCACACACACACACACGCACACGCAGACACACACACACACACACACACACACACACACACACAAACACACACAGACACACACACTTTCCTTGCAGTAACAAGCAGAAAAATGCAGTACCAAATACATATCTCTCTCTCTCTCTCTCTCTCTCTCTCTCTCGCACTCTGTATTACAATACTCAAAGAAGGCTGACATTTAAGAGCAGCATTCATTAGAACTGCAAATACTCAAAAAGGATGGACCATTATGAGCTTTTTCTATTGAATCATACTGATCCACTCTTTTTCTTGACCTCTTTAACAGCAGCCCACATGAACATACAGACAAACCATTGAGATTTTCTCCCATTTCTCCTCTCTTTGCAGCAAATGTGTTTTATAAAGGCACAATTGGCAGGAGAGTGAATAGAAGGAGAATTTGGGGTTTTACTTTTTATCTGATAAATAGGAAAGGATAGGGTTTCAGAAATACTATGGTTAGTAAGTAATGCTACTGATTGTACATCATTTGTGGCGCTCCAGGCTATTTCAAAAGCTCTCTCGGTACACCTTTGCATTGTCATGGGTTCCACTGACTACAAAGATACAATTTTATCCAAACATCCATTAAAAAGATTAGTACATGAGAGAGACTTCACATATTTCCATAGTCTAAACAAGCACTTATACAAAAGAGAGATATTGAACAAAATAAGAATTGTGGTTTTCCAGTTTATAGGGAGAATCCAAAGTAAAGTATACGAACTGGATAAATAAATAGTAAAGCAGTAAATAAATAAAAAAGAAATATTTCACCAACGCAAACAACTTGTCTTAGCCATTATGAGCTTTCGTCATAATAGTTTACTGTTACTGCTCCATATTGATGTGTTAATGAAGATATTGTGACGTTTATTTGGGCCTTGTAATAAGGCCCAAATGTCCGTTGCTGGCTTGTAAACGAATTATAAAAAATAGACTTTGCATAACATAACAGGAGATTTTTATTAGGTTTTTTTGGCCTATTAGAGGGAATGCAACCAGCCAGGCACCTTTCTCTCACTCACACACACACACACACACACACACACACAGTTGCAGTTCATTTGCTTTTGAACTGTCCCGATCCTTGATGTGCTAATTGCCATGAGATTGTTCTTGAACGCTAAAGCAGGAGGTTTTCCATCATCCCCTCTCTCTCTAACACGTAAAAAAGAAAATAGATATAAATAAATATAGGAGAAAAGAAACATCTCATTGGGCAGCAGAACACTGTAATTAGGCAGTGACAAATTTCAGTTCTCTTTCTTCACATGTGTGGGAAATGCACACAATGACTTTCCGTGCGCCTGCATGAGTGTGCGCATGCGTGTGTCACTGTAAAGTGTGTGGGATGGCCTGAAATAGGAACGCAGCATTTCAACAGGCAAATTGCACTCATGCAGTGCAGAAACGAAGAGACTGGGAAAAAGCAGAATAGTTTCCATTTGTTTGCCTGTGCTTCTGATGCTAGGTGTGATGCCGAATCCATACTGCAGGCCAAATTTGTTCCCTATAGGGCTGCTATGACAGGTGGCACGCATGAGTCATGTAAGATACCATTGGATAGAGCTAGAAGAACCAGGTCACTCCTACATGCTTGACATTGAGATATATTTCCACTTGGCACATGACGATTCAGCCAATGACACTAAGGGACATTAGGAACCTGCACAGATGCGCACACATGCTTGTTTGCTTGCAGGCATTGCGCAATGAGGCTTCGTTATTCCTGCACAGCCACAGAAAAAAAGCTCTCTTGTTGCTATGCTTTTTAAAGCTCTCCTTCCATCTCTTTCTCTCTCCCTCCTACTACCTACTTAACGGGGCAGGTTAGTTACAAGTAGGAACAAGCTGCAACGCTGCACTCGGTTAGTATCACATTTCCAGAACTTTCTCCTTACCTTCTCCGGAAGCTATTTGTAACCTTTCATACGGATCATACGACCCTCATAAACAATATTAAAATAACCTCTAAGGGAAAATAAAATTGACTCAACTGTATAAAGGTTCATTACTGACATAAAATCACATTAGATATCACACATTATTCCATTTGGCTAATGGGTGCATGCATGTGTTCTTCACAATGTGGAAGAATGTCATAAATGAAAATACATTTTTTTGCTAGTTTTGGCAGTAAGCAGGCATTTCGGAGGCCCAATATCAGCAAATGTGTGTTTATTTGTGAACAATTTATTAGCCGCATGTGCATGCCATTAAGAAAAAGAAAGGGGCCAATGTAAATCTTGACTATACCTCCCACCATCGTTCTTAGGGTTTTTGGGTTGATGGCAGGGTTGTAGAGTTCTATTATAAAGACATATAGTACACTGATAGTTTGTATAGGATTATGCTGAATGTTAATTTTAGGCCTATTTGTAATGTTTAGTTAAAAAACGCTTTCTTTAATAGGGATAATAGGGAATATGTCTGACTTTGTTATTTTTTTTATAGTGGATGATATTGCAAACAGATGGTTTGGTTCCTGACCAATGGCAAACTATAAAACAGAAAATGTATCCAAGACTTTTTACACCACAACAGCTGCTGTGCCTGTTGTTCCATTGAACCATGCATGCATCCACCCATCCATCCATTGAAAAAGCCCTATGCATGATACAGACACGAGAAAAGTGATTTAACAAACATGACTCACTTTCCTGCCTTTTAATTTTCTATGCTTTTACGCTTTCACTAAGCGCTTGATTAACAAAAGAGCTTTTAATAATGAGCTGCGGCATCTTCCTGCAACACAAAGGCCTGTCATCTCAAAGTGACACTTGTTCTTTTTACATAAAGTCGCCGACACTTTTCATATAAAGTCAGCAGCGACTTGAAACCATGCTGGCATGCTGAAGCCATGCAGGTAGGTTAACTTAAATAGTCATCACATTCATTGTTAAGATGCATGAGCCACTGGAGCACCTCCACTGAGCACTATGATATACTGAAATGCCAAAGTATTTATTCAGACAGCAGCGGAATATGCATTTAGAAGACTGATGACAGGTTGCGCTAGTTGTCATGGCAACTGGAGGCTGTTATGACACACATCAGTGTCTAAGTTTCTGTATAATGCAGCCTTTGGAGACTTGAAGCTCACAAAAGCAATCAGGTCTGCAAAACCACAGACTCTCTCAAATGGAAGCAGTTTACTAATAAAATCCCCACTGAAAACAAGCAAAGCAACCCCAGACTTTAATATAGAAAAAAGTGCAAGCTCAACCTAAGACCAAATTGCTATTGTTTTAATGAAAGCTTGCTATATATAGTGTGTGGCTTTCCATGATGTGGCCTCACTATTGTGAATTATTAATGACCCTAAATGTCAGGGTTTGGTCTCCTGGATTGTGATGATGAAGAGGATTAATTAACGAATAAATCTGCTCCTCGTTAACGGCATGTTTGTGGGATTCCAGGGTAGGCCACATGCAGAGCATCATGGGTACTGAGCTCAGCATGAGGAGTATCACCAGGACTGAATGTGGAACGAAAAAAAACTCTTTTTATCAACACTCCACAAACAAATTTGCACAATAATATCGATCTCACTGGAAGATTGATACAAGTTATGTAACATCTGCTGCCACTTTCCTGCAGAGCAGATGCAGTATCAATACCAATTATTCCCACTAAAACCTATATATAAAAGGCAACCAATTACATTGCAGAATCATCTGTCAGAGGTCTAGTGAAGCTGTGTGTGTCAGATCAATAAAATATCACAAACATGACCCAACAGATCAATTCGAGCCACCAAACACTTGCATAACATAGACATGCAGTGATTTCATGTACAAACTTTGCTATTAATCCGAAAGCACGACAATATCCCATGTCCAAAAAAAATAAAAATAAAACATTACTGCTGTTCTTAGTTAGATTCAATATAACAACTGTCACATTCATGACATACAGCACTGATCACTCAACATGATCAGTGTTCTGGAGGTCATTTGGGTCGACATTTAGAGATTCCATGGGTTATGAGGCCTTTAAGTCCTCTATACTTCAAAAGGTGACATTTACAAGTCCTTCTGGAAACTCCGAGAGCAGAAACAGACAGAGAATTCAAAGTGTTTCAGTAGTACTCTCCATCTCAACAGATCTCATTTGGAATATTGAATATTGAATATTGAATTTTAACATTTGCTGACTTACAGCATACCGTGAACTTCGCAAGGGCAGCATTGTTCAGCCTATTGCGGACCCGGACACAGAAAGTTGGAACGCCTCAGTGAGAAACAGCTGGTCAGTTTTGAGGACTGCGAAAACAGTAACTTTCAATGGCTTGCTATGCATGCACTAAAACATATAACGGTCATGTTCAGAACGGTTTTCCGGTGGTAAATTCAGTAGTAGCTTTGAAGCTTTCGCTGCCTAGTTCTCTAGTTCTTTAGATGGGAGCTTGCATGATAATTCTACTCACAAGTGTGTGATATTTGCTGTTGTGCCTTGACCCAAGCCTCTGTCTTTCTGATTTTCTACTGTTTGTCCTGTCTAATTTGATATTTTTATCTAAAATGCCAGATGAAATGTCTTGTCGCTGCTAGGAATTTCAACTACAATCTACAATGGTCAAGAACTTCAAACATGAAACACTGTCGGTAAAAGTGAATTCTAGTCAAAATTAACTATTTTTTTTCTAGCAACTGCTGACACTTAATTCTAGGCTAAAATGAGATTTTTACTGGAAAGATTCCATCAGGACTGAAACACAAAGTAAACTACATGTGGGGAAAGAAGCCCATATCCAATTTATATTTTCATCATGGGTTCAGATGTCATTACTGTCACCACCTGTGTAGTCATGATTACATAGTTCTGTATTTTCTTTGCTTCTAAATGTCTGACTAAGCAGTGGACTTAGAGTGATGATTATTCCAATCACATTGTGTCTGTTTGCCACAGGGAAAATAGAACACACGCTGCATAATGACACAAGGAAACATTCATCTACATTGTGTATATATATGTTTAATTTTTCCCCCTAAATAGTCTAAGTAGACAGCTTTGCGATTGTAGAAATGAATTGTGTGTACTGCTAATGTGATTCCCATGATTTTTTTAAAATTATAGTCATGGCAAGACATGACAAAAACTACCATTTATGTCTTAAAAATGACATGCCTTAAAATATATCATTCCAAAGACATTCATAGACTTAAACATTAACATAACATTACCAGACACATAATATAATAAATACAACCTATTACAAGTCCTTCTCGCCACAGCAGCTGATTGGCTAATTAGTCCAGGAAGGGCCAGATGGCTGGAGAGGAGGGACAGATGGGAAATGTAGGCGAGAACAGGAAGGTTAGCGTGTTACTGTCACACCTCTCGCTTAGCGCCACAGGATGTGGAACTCTGAGAGACAGGAGAGTGGACACTCAACACACACCAAGCTCCGTCTGCAGTTGCTGACCTGAAGCAAGTGTTCCGGTACTGAGGCTGAGCCATCTGATCTGTGTCATGTATTATGTATCAAAACCAATCTGACAGGACTTTATCTGTGAGATCCAAAGGTCAGGCAGGGCCTATATGAATACTACTCTGTAAATGCCATCCAGTGAAAGAGAGAGAGAGAGAGAGAGAGAGAGAGAGAGAGAGAGAAAGAAAAACAAAACTCTACACACTATGTCTGGCATCAGTCAGCAAACTACAGAAAACAAATTCAAACAGCAACCTAATGACACAAGTCCACATAAACAAACACAAGCCATGTGCAAACAGTTTCAAAAAGTATACAACCAAACCACTTCACAGCTGGTATATCTCTTAGGACAACCAGTGTTTATTCATAGAGTTGCTCCATATGACCTTAAACATGCCATAAGGCCATTTTACATAATCAGGCAGTGGAATCGACACCCAGACACGATGACCAGATTGGATGCGAGACTATACCCTGTTGTGACACATGGTAGGTATCAGAAGGCAGTTCTCTGGCTAATTCCTAAATATAATACCTAATGGTGTTTGAAGTTTGTATGTATATTGGCCTCTGTATACAATATTATTTTGCCAAGAGCTAGGGTGCACTGGCATTAACAACAGAGAATGTACGAAAGAGGGACAAGAAAAAGGATATATATATATAACGTTCATTATACAATTTACCACCAGTGGGGTGTCTTGGCAAGACTTCTCCCTCTGTGCTTATTCTGTCTTTCCCCTTATCTCGCTGTCCAGTGTCCTTGCAGCTGTTAGCCATCCAAGCTGGTGGAGGGAAAAAAAAAACTGCCTTCATCTGGTGAAAATTTCTGCATTTGCTTTCCATGTCCTTTGAGCATTTGTTTTTGTGTGTGTGTGTGTGTGTGTGTGTGTGTGTGTGTGTGTGTGTGTGTGTGCCAGTGCCTATACCCTCTACTAATTTGGCTCATCAACTGTGGCTGATATCTTCTTCCAGTCTTCCCCTCAGGGAATTTCCTGCCATTTTGAAATGCACCTGGGATTCCATCGGAAGCTTGCTTGCCCTGAAGATTTGTTTTTCTATAATATCTTAAACATTTCTGATATTTCATTTTTGGACATCTTAGGCTAGGCAGATGCAACAGGTGCACCAAAGAAAAATGATTTTATAAAAATATACAGAGATATTACTGCTAAGCCAAGGCTTGTGTAGACAGCACAGGCCAAACTCTTCCCCCACCTTCATACATGTTATGTAAGTTACATCAGTGACATCATTGCTGTATTCCTTTTAAACTCAGCACTGCATGTTACTTGCAGCAAATACAATACTGCTGCTTTCTTGTTTGTCAGCAGGCTGGCAGTAGTGGAAAAAGTGATGGCTGTTGAGACAAACTTAAGCGAGATGTTGTGCATGTAATGCACTATTATTTTGTATGTGCGGTGTCAGGGTATGGTACAGTTGTGTACATGTAAACATTTCAGCACAGCATTTAAACAGCACAAGTGAATATCGGAGACTACACAATACATAAATGATTAGAACAAATTACCTTATTAATTAACCACATACTAAACCACATACTGAACAGGAAAGTTATGTTGTGTTGTGTTGCATAATTACTGAGGAGTTGCTGTATTACACCAGAGCTGTATATGCTAAACTTGCCAATCAATGTCCTCAATAAGAAACGACATTGGTGTCTTTCAAATGATCGATTCTATTTTCTATTTTGAAATTCAGTCATGGCTAATGTGGATTCATTTGTAATAAATGTAAAGCATCCATACCAAGCACTACATATCTTCTTATAAACATATACATAGCCTAGAAATCAGAATCTAGTGATGGCCAGATATAGCTGCCACTTCTGGCTCCGCACAACCCACCCAAGCATGACGCAATTTCACAGTGGGTTACCATCCAACATCAAAATTTCAAAAGGCAGAACGAGGGGGCGAGAGGGAGAGAAATAGAACAATGCGTCTGATTTTTTGTCGCAATAACGCCATAACCCCCCCCCCCCCCCCCACCTAAGCAGAAGCTGAACAAGCTCAGATAGCATTTGAGGGCTCTGTTTGTCAGCAGGGAGAGATCAGGTCAAAATGAAGAGAAAGAATGCCAGAAGAGAACCTGCAGTGGGACTGGAAATAGCCCACGTGCCAGATCAAAATTTGGCATGGGGAAAACGACTAAATAATGAGAGAAATGGCACCAGTTTCATTTGGCGATGTGGTTCTGACCACCAGATAACGGAAATCTGCCTTAGTTTCTGATGTGTCCTTATGCAACCACACGCTCACGCACAAACAAATATGTGTATAATGGATTGTGTTTGTCATCAAAATGCATTACATTTATTTTCATGTACTGCCATTATGCAGAGCAGAAGTACTGAATTACATCCAAACTGAATCCTGGAACCTGACCATCGAATGGCTTTACTGTTTCATAATAATAATAATAGTGTGTGTGTGTGTGTGTGTGTGTGTGTGTGTGTACTCATCAGAGATAAAGCAGACCTGAATTTAACTGTAAGTGGCCTCAGAAAGCAGAGGGATATTCTTCATACTAGTGTATAAATTTAAATATAATACATTTTTAATTGCTTGTGAAATTATGTGACCTTGTCTACTGTAAATTACACAATCAGAGAAATTATATATATATATATATATATATATATATATATATATATATATATATATATATATATATATATATGTGTGTGTGTGTGTGTGTGTGTGTGTGTGTGTGTGTGTGTCTGTGTATCTAAATGTAAATTTCTCTCTATTAAGGCTGGGGATTGTATAACTTTAGAGAAATATCATGATGTATATTTCAAACAGTTGGAAGCATTGGCATAAAAAGATGTGAGATGTCTTACTGATATATATTTGATACATAAATAGTCCCGGTATATGCATATGTATATGTATGTGTACATACAGAAACACAATTTCCACAGGACATGGCATCTATTCATGCCCATAGTTGTGTATTTTGACTTTTGGAATGTTAGGGAAACACATTTGGGATGTTCCATGTCCCTCGGGTTAAAAGAGATGGAGATGCAGAGAAAAGAAACAGAGTGAAGGGGAGAAGAGAAAGCTGGTTTTTACAGTCATCCCTTTCAACTGTTCTGTCAGAGATCTCTCACTCCTCTGCAACTGCTGATTTTTTTTCTCACTCCATCACTCCCTCTTTCTTTCACACACTCTCTTGCTTTCTCTCACACACATGCACCCGCACACACACAAAATCACAGGCAGAAAGATCTCAGTTTCCACCCACACTGTGACAGAGCAGGGAAGGCTTTAAACAAGCTTCACACTCACACAAGCATACTGAGATGAACACACTCTCACAATACATACATAGACCAAAAAGTACACAATCTCGCACATCCCTGAGCAACCCCATCAAAATGTGTACACATGTAACCACCAAGAGACGGAGATCTCTTACAAATACTCCTTCACCAATGCATTCCTCCACGCTGTTCTCTGTCCTGCGTGCCACCCCCTCAGACACATGGGCATACTTTCACATAAATGTACAATCTCCATCACACATACAGATGTGCCACACACACACACACACACACCACATCACATAGTGGCTGAACTGTAACTGCGCCACAACTGCTCTCCAGAAAACTTTCTGGACATTTCTAGACAATCCCATCTTAACAACATAAAGTTAAATAAATTAAAGCAAAATACAAGCAGCAGCAGCATTACACTGAACTCTTAATCCATTAATATGGATTATATAGCTATATAGAGAGCTCAGAGAATATATAAATGCATATATTCTATGCATGCCAGTTTCTATAGCTGAAAGGCATGCAGAGTGACTCACCTCTTCTTTTTCTCTTTCTGTTTCCCACCACTCTTCCTCTGTCTTTCTGACTGTCAGGCTCAGGCAGGATTCAGGGAGGAGTTGGAGAGAAGGGAGATGGAAAAAGAGAGATGGCTGAACTCTTCCTCTTCTCTCAACCTCCTGGGAGATGCAGATGATTTTCTTTAGTTCTGGATTTTTCTTCTGTTATGCTTCGCTCAGCTCAGCTTGCATCTGACTGTGGAGAGAACGAGTGTGTGTGTGTGTGTGTGCGTGTGTGTGTGGCTGTGGCTGTGTGTGTATTTGTACGAACAGTGGATGTGAAGCAAGCATGCATTTTCTCCTCTAAGAGAGATAGAGCAAACCCCCCCCCACCTCTAAAACCCCTGTAGGTGTGAGTCATCTGCTCTCAGCCAATCACAATTGAGATGACTGACTTTAATTAGAATCACAAGGGGGCTCAGAGAGAGAGAGAGAGAGAGAGAGAGAGAGAGAGTGTTGATGGGGGAATAATCAAGTACAGAAAAAGAAGGAGATGGACATAGGATGAAGAGAATGAAGAGTATGAAGGGACTGCAGACACACACACACACACAGAGAGAGAGAGAGAGAGAGAGAGAGAGAGAGAGAGAGAGTAAGGGGGGGATATCCCTTACAGTAGTTCTTATGCCATTCTGCACATTTCCAGCTAAATGACAAGTGGCCTTTGTGAATTTGATAGCTTGAGGTAATTTAAATGAGTCTTCTAATGTCAACATGGCCTCTGTGTGTAACAGCATTATCTTTCCTGTCAAACACAACATTGCATGGAAACACAGACATATTAATGCTACAGTTTTCTTTTTCCCAAATGAAAAACATTACTAAATACTGAATTTCAGCTTTTTTAATGTCAGCAACAAATACATCAATCTAAAAATTCAGTATGCGTAGACACTACCAGAATCTAAAGAAACCTGTATAGAACACGACAACGGAAGAACAGGTTGAATAACCACGCTAAGGAAGGTAGGAATGGTGGCTGTTAATTCACCAATCTAAGGTGGTCTGAATGCGTCTTTAATATAATGCCGGATTTACAGAAGATCTGATCATCAGATCTTCAGATCTTTAGATACCCTAAAGGTAATGAAACAATCTTTGTCTAGATAGTTTATGGACTTTATATTAAGTTTAGATGTAGAATCTTTTTTTTTTATTATTAAACTCTTAAAGGTCACACCAATTGTTTCTTATCAGATGAAAGATAAAATACAGAAACAGATTTTATGACAAATTAAGATAATGTTTTTGTGCTTGATCTAAGTAACCCTAATTAAGCTCCTACCTTCCAGAGTAATGCACCATGCTTAAAATAATATCTACATACATATAGGCTTTGGTACTTCTGATTAGTTTGTTCTATTAGAATGAAAGAAAAATGTTGCCAACATCTAATTTTACATGAAATTATGCATGCAAAAATCAAATGTACAGTTTTCCATTTACACCAAATGTTATCTCTCAGCAACTACACAATTGTTTTATGCTTTACGGTTTTTGTTATTTAGTTTTACACTAGAACTACAAGGCTAATGTAGCTAATGAGTAATGTATATGTATTTCACTCAAATTCTTTTCTGTAAATATACCATATAAAGATCTTTATATATTTAGACCGTCATCGCATTTTAAATACGTGTATATAACTAAATATATACAAATATAACTAAAAAGTTAATCTATATTATCTTCAGCATAGCTTTGTGAGGACGGAGCCTAGGGGTATTGTTGCTTAAAGAACACATTTTATTAACTACAGTAAAATGCCCACCAAAGCAGCAGTTCTTGTAGTCTTACTGCATTGGGTATATTATGGCTTTCAGCATTAAACTATCACCTTTCATTAACACACACTGATCTGTTCTGAACAGTGTTCCTGCCAATATTTTTGAGTGCCAGCATCCACATGCATGTTGACCTTCCTAATGCAAAGACACTTGAAACTTGGTTAGAATCTTCTGCCATTTGTTGATATTGGATTCATTTTTGGATGGGGGTCTCACAGGTGTGTCCAGCATCCAACTGAGAAATCAGTATAACCTGGTTTAAAAGGTTTTAATGGACTTTATTCTCTTTACAGGTTCTGAGGATTCTGGGCCAGAACAACACAGCTCACACATAAAATAAATAAAAACAATATATTTTTTACAATAACAAAACCCCCCATCAACACTAAATATAAAAACAATAAAAGTAAAGCTCCAAATGACAGAAATCAACAGAAAAACAATTTAAAAAATCAAAAAAAGAGATCAATTCTAAAACACAGTGCCTAGTAGTCTCAGTTGATACTGTAGTCCAATAAATTGTAGCACTCCAACATACACTCTGCAGATAGCAACTCTTTGCCAGGATTTCCTTACTGCCAATAATCTGCAACATCTCACCCAGATGCCTGAACATAACATTGCACCCAGAAGCCAGAACACAACCCAACAAGACGTATCAACAATAATTCCTCCACACCTGAACCAGGGGGAAACAATTATTATTGTGCTAAAATAATTAAGCTTCATTGTAAAACCTCATCAGGGCAAATCAAGCACCATCATCCGTCATGCTGCACTCACAGCCATCCTGTCTCCACCATGTCTATTCAGCCAAACAGTGTTGTGATGTTGTCTGTGAAAAATATGTGAGCTTTCCTTATTACACTAGCAATACCAAATATTTAATAGACAAATGCCTGACCAGGATTAAGTGGTTACTGAAATTACTGAATGTACATTAGTTTTCACTACAAGACAGAAGAGTACAAATAAGATTTAATACACTATACACAAATATTAAATCACTGCACACCAATTAAAAATCACAATATTCTGACTGTTTATTTTTTTCTGCAATTGCCTCAATGGATATCCCTTAGATACCTCTTCTTCTATGACAAACTCAAGTGTGACTTCCAGAGACTTTCTCTTCTTTAGAGTTTATGTCTCTAATTTGGACCTAAATTGTTCAAGTGCCATTTCCCTTGCTACTGGAGGTATAAGAGTACAAGGGAAAAAGGTCTGCCTAACTTCCTGTTGTAACTCTGCCACCTGTTCTGTTCCAACAACTTCAGTGGGTGTGAAAGGGCATGGGCACAGATTGTTCTGGCGACTGGTCCTCACAGGTCTATTTCACTCAACTCATTATACTTTGTAGATGTTATGGGTTGCCAGTGAGGTGCCAGTTTACCTTGATCATGCCAGCAACGGTTTCTCAATAGCACACGCTTAACTAGAAGCAGGGGAACATCATTGGCTTGCCTGTCATATCTCGGCTTGTTCCTCACCTGCTGCTTATGGGCAGGAATTTTGTGATGTGTGCAGACCCACCTCTCCAAGACATATCTAATTTCTTGGGTAATTGCTCCAGTTGCCAACTCTAAGGGCAATCTAGCACGGCAGCAATGCAAAACAATGTCAGGTCTGTCCTGTGCTGCTATGCACTGTATTATTGTATGATTATGACAAGGCCGGGAGATGATGAGTCCACCTCACCTGCTTCTCATGTTCCATGGTATCCTGTGAGTAGTAAGGGGTTGGGTGAGCCTTGATACATTCAAAGTTGTTCAATCAAGGCATATCCAAATACAGGGCACTTGCAATACTTTTAAGGCAGTCCCAGGTTTGGATCAAATAGTGGGTATTCTGGCTATTGTCATACAGTTGTCATACAGTGCCCTCCACTAATATTGGCACCCGTGGTAAATATGAGCAAAGAAGGCTATGAAAAATTGTCATTATTGTTTAACTTTTTAATCTTTTGTTTAAAAAAAATCATAAAAATACTCTGCTCTCATGGATATGCTCTCATGGATATAAGAAAACACAGTTTTATCAAAAAAAAAATCTTTGTTAAATATAGGTGTGCAACAATTATTGGCACCCTGGAAGTCAATACTTTGTGCTACCTCCATTTGCACGATAACAGCTCTGAGTCTTCTATAATGCCTGATGAGGTTCGAGAATACATGGCAAGGGATCTGAGACCATTCCTCCATACAGAATCTCTCCAGATCCTTCAAATTTCGAGGTACATGCTGTTGGACTCTCCTCTTCAGTTCAGCCCACAGGATTTCTATGGGTTTCAAGTCAGGGGACTGGGATGGCCATGGCAGGATCTTGATTTTGTGGTCAGTAAACCATTTTTGTGTTGATTTTGATGTATGTTCTGGATCATTGTCCTGCTGGAAGATCCAACCACAGCCCATTTTAGGCTTTCTGGCAGAGGCAGCCAGGTTTTCATTTAATATCTGTTGATATTTGATAGAGTCCATGATGCCCCAAAAAATAGCCCCAAAACATTAAAGAGCCACCACCATATTTAACCATGGGCATTAGGTACTTTTCCATATGGCTACCTCTCTGTGTGGACCAAAACCACCTCTGGTGTTTATTGCCAAAAAGCTTCATCTTATCATCCCATTTGAAGTTCCAGTAGTGTCTGGCAAACTGAAGACGCTTGAGTTTGTTATAGATGAGATTAGAGGATTTTTTCTTGAAACCCTTCCAACAACTTGTGGTGATGAAGGTGACTTCGGATTGTAGTTTTAAAGACTTTCTGACCCCAAGATGCAACTAACTTCTGCAGTTCTCCAGCTGTGATCCTTGGAGATTTTTTGGCCACTTGATCCATCCTCTTCACAGTGCTTTGAGACAATATAGACATACGTCCTATTCCAGGTTGATTCATAACATTTCTAGTTGAATGGAGCTTCTTAATTATTGCTCTGTTGGAATATTGGCATTTTCAATGCTTTTGCTATATTCTTATAGCCACTTCCCATTTTTTGAAGCTCAACAACCTTTTGCCGCACATCACAGCTATATTTCCTTTGTTATGAATGACTAAGAGAATTTGGCCAATGTATTACCTTATATTTGTACCCCTGTGAAACAGGAAGTCATGGTTGAACAATTTCCTGTTCCAAGTCACCCAGGTGTATTAAAGATGAGTGGGAATATACTTCTCATATGAATTCATAGGGGTGTCAAAAATTGTTGCACACCTATATTTAACAAAGATATGTTTTTTGATAAACCTGTGTTGTGTTTGCAATTGTTTGATATCCATGAGAGCAGAGTATTTTTTGTTAATTTTATTGACAAAAGATCAAAAGTTTAAACAATAAAGACAACTTTTCACAGCCTTCTTTGCTCACATTTACCAAGGGTGCCAATATTAGTGGAGGGCACTGTAGCTGTTTGGCCCTTTGTGTGTACACCAACCATAGCAGACAAAGAGACCACTCATTGCAATTATTTAGGGATCTCTTGGCCTTCCCAAAAACATGTAACTTATAGCAAATATAGGATATAGGAAGATTGTAGGAAGTGACAATAGGATTAAGTGGTGGCATGTTTTCAGGTCCACCCACCGTCACACATCATCTCCCATTCTTGTCCAGTGAAGAAACTCCCCTGCAGGGCTGCTTCCAACTTAGCAGCCCCTAACTACCCCACTGCATCATTACTGGGTTGGGGTACCCATCTCTCTTCTGTAGTCCCAAGACAAATGGAGGAGAGAGTTGTTTTTAAAAAAAACCTGTTTCATAAAACACAAATAATATTTCTTAATTTGGGGGTTTTCTGTAATTGCAACACTGGTTTCGTTAGTTTACAGTAGCTTGATAAATGTCATATATCTGAAGGGTTGCTACAAACATCTGGTAATAACTTATGCCCTAGCCAATGTTACATCAGGGTTTGTTACTGACATCTTCTGTGACATTATCTACAGGTACATCCTGATCTAAACAATATCTTTGTGTTTCTAAATATACTTAGACCCTGGTGTGATATGTCATCCAGTGGTGGTCTCAGCTGTCATAACCATCCAGATGCCTGTGGCCCTGAGTCTCACCTATGAATAGTGGTGTGTGCTACTCAACCCTCTTTCAGTGGTCCACAGTATTCTCCTTTATTTTGTTGATATTTCAGTCTAGTTTCATGACCTGGGACTATAGATAGATTGCCTGAAATGCTGAGATAAATGTAAAAGCAGAACATTCTCTGATTTAACAGTGACTTGTTATTCTCGTTCTAAGTTCATCCAGATAATTGTCTAGAACAGGAGTTCCCAAACTTTTCCAGGGCAAGTCTCCCCAAATGGCATTAACATTTGACCGAGGCCCCCCTTTTGCAAGATGTCTTTAAAACACATTAAAAATACAGACTTCTGAATATATCACCCTTTTTTTTATTATTAATAATTACATCTTACATTTTTACATTACATTACATTAGGAATTGATTGTGTGTGTGTGTGTGTGTGTGTGTGTGTGTGTGTGTGTGTGTGTGGTTGTCTGAGAGTGAGAAAGAGAAAACACACATTTATTTATTTTTCACCCCAAATTGTTGAGGCCCCCCGAGCACCCCCTGGCGGCCCCCACTTTGAAAACCACTGGTCTAGAAAGATAATATTGGCTAGCAATATGCTAGGTACTGCTGTCAATCTAATCAAGTCTTTAGTCTAACATTGAACAGTCTCATTGAACATGCAAGCATCTGTCATGAGAAAAGACTAATCAGATATTAAGTTTAATACATTTTCTAGTTATACAGATTTTTATAGTACTTATCACTTATTTGTATATAAATGTATATGTATATTATAATGTATATAAATATATATTTGTATATAAATGTGATGTAGCTTTATTATTGGTTTGGTCATTAGTTTCATTCATTTTCACTGCCATAGCTTCCAACATTGACAACATATCACACACAATTTGTAGGAAATACTAAAAACGGGTTCTCAACCTTTTTTTTGGAAAGTAACCCCGTTTAAAGGGTTCCTAGTGAGAATTCTTACCCAATCATTCCTAGTTGGAATTAGAAGACCTACTACTTAAGAAAAAAATATAATGCATTATTGTAAATAAGTACAGAATGCTAGGCAACTTTCTTTTTATTCTTCTAAAATGTATCAATCAATGTTAAATTATAATAATTGCTGTTGTCACATCAAAGAGGGAAAGACAGTACTTTAAAAAAATATATTTCACTTTTTTTTTTAATCATTGTGTATAAGAGCCTACAAATGCAGGTGCTCTGACATCACTGAGTCTAGACTGGGCAACTTTGTAAAGTCACATAGTCGAAAACATACTCATCTTGGCTATTACACCCAGCCTTAATCTCTACTACTTTGATTTGATGCACACAAGGGTACTGAATCCCGTATCAGGAAAATAAGTCCTAGCAATTGGTACTGATGTTTATCAGCGGTATAGTCAGGGTCATGTATTGCATTTCATGTAATGTTTTCATTCATTTCTGTGCTTTCGTGCTCTGGATTAGTAAATATAATGTGCAAAATGAATATTATTTTTAACACATTATCATTGTATGTGATCACAAGTTTGTTAATCCAATACAATTTTCACTTTTAAACTCTGTGGAGATTAATGTGTTTTGTAGTGTTTCTAGCTTGAAACCACAACCGTGCCATGAAAATATTCACTTTTCGTGCTACTAATATCTGGTGAAAAGGCCACTTTTATTAATTAATAACAGCTTGTTGGACGTACTGCCTCTGCAGTGAAAAATCTTTAACAGTCAATTATTATTTAAAATATTTCTACAAAGCAAGTTTATGTGCAGAGAGCTACATTATAATTAATGGTTGGTAAAAATCTCCTGTGATCTCATTCATATTTCAGGTGACCCCACACTGAAGTGGAGAACATACTGTGTAGTCTATAACAGTCTTTATTAGACTATTATATTTTTTATACCAGGTATAGTCTTTGGTGTGAAAGTGGTATGGTCTTTATTGTACCTTAACATAGCATACTTTATGTGCATAAGGCGAACGATAAAAATGAAACTGTAATTTAAAAAAATATGAATGTTTCTGACAGTAGCTAGTTTCTAAATAGACATTAAATAAATGTTTTGTGATTAAAAAAAAACTTATTATTTTTTTCTGTTGTTGAAAAAAAAAACAGCTACCAAGTTTTCCTAAGATTTGATTTGATGATGAAACATTTTCCATCAAGATTTTCATGTATATTGCAAATTATTATTTTTTCTCTATATTTATCTTCCAGTGGCAGCTGTTTTTTTTTTTTTTTTTTTTTGATAGGGGAAACAGAGCTGTCTGTGCATTCATAAGTAAAAGAACCAAAGACTTTTTCTAAATGCCATGTCACACTAAAAAGCAGCTAAACTGCTTACTAGCTACCTAAATTTCACTGAGAAAGAAACAAATTTTTAGAAACAAACATAAACAATCGAAGATAATTTTATACTCACAATTAATTTACAATATTTATAAATTACAACAATAAGCTATACTAGTTATGGATTAGGCTACTCAACTGACTGACTCCTGCAGCTCTGAGCACTTTGAGTCTATTATTATTTTATTAACATCCTTTTACTTAATTCTGACAAGACAGAAGTACTTGTACTAGGACCATATGCAGCTAGAAGTAATCTTTCTGATTACATCGTTACTCTGGATGGTCTTTCCGTTTTGTCATGTGCAGCGGTAAAAGACCTTGGAGTGATTATTGACTCCAGTCTTTCATATGACGCTCATGTAGATAATATTACTAGGATAGCCTTCTTTCATCTCAGAAATATTTCTAAGATAAGAAATATAATATAACTACACAATGCAGAAAAATTAGTGCATGCTTTCGTCACATCTAGACTAGATTATGCCTTACTGTCTGGATGTTCCAGTAGGAGCACAAACAAGCTCCAGTTAGTCCAGAATGCAGCTGCAAGAGTCCTTACTAGAACCAGAAAGTATGATCACATCTCCCCGATCTTATCCACACTGCATTGCCTCCCAGAGAAATCAAGCATTGATTATAAAATACCACTATTGACCTATAAAGCACTGAATGGTCTCACACCACAGTACCTGAGAGAACTTTTGGTCTTTTATGATCCGCCCCACCTACATAGATCAAAAGGTGCAGGCTATTTGTTGGTACCTTGAATAATGAAGGCTACAGCAGGGGGAGGAGCTTTCTCTTATAAAGACCCACAGTTATGGAATAGCCTTCCAATTAGTGTTCGGGACTCAGACACAGTCTCAGTGTTTAAGTCTAGGCTGAAAACATATTTGTTTACTCAAGCTTACCATGAGTAGACTTTCTTTTATGCAAAGTACACAGTCTTATCCATTATGGGATAGTAAGCATACCTAACAGTCTCTCCCTCTCTTTAGCTCCCTCTCCCTCTCTCCTTCTGTTGAGCTAGATATGATATTATGAAGATGCCAATGATCCTGACCCTTTCTGCACTCCGGACCTGCCTGATCCACTCTGATGCCCTACGTGTGGTTGGAGCTCTTATGGAGGCTAACTGGAGGCTACATTCTGCTACTGAAGACAACCCAGGACAACCTGAGGACAAGCAGTTCAGCCTGGAGATTGCTGAGACTGTTGAGGATGGTGCCGCTTAAAGTACCATGGAAATGGTTTTGGACCTCAATTTCACATGAACACTTGCACTGTGGTGCTGGAACTATGGTTGCTGCTATGGCCTTAGGACTTCAGTTACTACATAATTGCAGTCTTCATATACCAGACTTCATATAAGAACCATAATGAACTTCCCTTTACTTTCACACTATCCGTTGTTACTAATCTGCTTCCTCTCAAGGTTTCTTCCTCATATCATCTTAGGGAGTTTTTCCTTGCCACTGTCGCCACTGTCTTGCTCAATAGGGATAAATTCACACACTTAAAATCTGTATCCTTTGTTTATATGTTTCTGTAAAGCTTCTTTGAGACAATGCCAGTTGTTAAAAGCGCTATTCAAATAAAACTGAATTGAATTGAAGTGAGTCTGACTGGTGTCATTATGTTTGTAATGTAAGTTTGAAATGCTGTCAGTCCTGTACATTACCGTTTCAATGATTGGCAGTTGTTTACAACCCTTTGAGAGGTCTTGCAATCATCACATGGAGAAGCCGTGCGTCTGGGCAAAACAAAAATGCATTTATGAAGAGTGCAGTGCCCAATAAACACTGACATTTTTTCTGCAAAAACCACCCTGAAGCACTTACTGACTGCCACTGAAGCTGTGCATCCAGGTGGGACATATTCAAATTCTGCTGTCCGATCTGAATCCTTTCCTCTGTTAATACAAAGTGTGTTTGAATCTGTCATAGGATCCCATTGAAGCAGCACGTCAATTGAGTTCTATCAGAGGTGTGTCTATGGGCTTCTATGGACAATGTCACACAGGTGGCACGGACCACCACTAACAGTATGTGTTAAATGGATGAACAGTTTGACATTGCAGTAAGATATTTGATATTTTGTTTTGGTAAAATATTTCCCTAAATGTTACCGCCCTATATGGGATAAGTCCTGGTTTCAAGGAAAAGTGTTTATTTGAAAGCACATTCTGGTAACACTTCATTTTAAGCAACACATATTAGGTGTTAATTAAGGTCTTTGTTTGTTTGTTCAAGCCCAAATTAGACATTTGTAAATGGTGTACTCAACATAAATAAGAGTTTATTCATTAAAAAAAACTTGTATTGCTTCATAATTGGGGATCTGCTGGGGATGTGATGATTGGGGATGTGAAAATGACTAATAAATGCGTTATTGGTTTGGAATATTTTAAATATTTGTTATGCAAATTATTGAGCATGAATTAAACATCTAAATTTGCATCTTATTAGTGTATAATTGTCAACATGTTATAGCTGTACCTCCTAGGCAGGGCCGTGCGACTTCTGAAGTCACAAAGATTTGTGTTGTAAAGAATAATTATCATGAATTAAAAGCTAAAAAGCACCAAACAAGTTTTCAATTTCAAAGTCAATTTGCATTCCAACACCATAATGCCAAGATCATTACATGCCTTTTGTGGTAGCCAGAAACATTTTAAAAACCAATAGGCCAGTATTCACAACAAGTCCAAAAGTATATGGGCACCAGAACATAACACCCATATGTGGGTCTTCCCAAATTGTTGTCTCAAAGTTGGAAACACACATTTGTCTACATTTACGGCATTTGGGAAACATGCTTACCCAGAGCGACTTACATTTTATCAAATTTTATACAACTGAGCAGTTGAGGGTTAAGGGCCTTGCTCAAGGGCCCAGCAGTGGCGGGTTGATAGTGCTGGGATAAGAACTCACAAACTTCCGATCAGGAGCCCGCTGTCTTAACAACTGAGCTACCACTACCCCCTAGAATGTCTTTGTATGCTGTAGCATTAAGATTTCCTTTAACTGGAACTAAGAAGCCCAAACCTGTTTCAGCATGACAATGCCACTGTGCAAAAAGTGAGATCCATAAAGATATAGTTTACCAATTTTTGGAGTGGAAGAACTCGAGTGGCTTGCACAGAGCCCTGACCTCAACCTCACTGAACACCTTTAGGATGAATTGGAACACCAACTTTGTACCAGGCCTTCTTGCAGTAAATCAGTGCCAAACCTATTGTGCTCTTGTGGCTGAATGGGCAAATCCCCACAACTACAGTCCAAAATCTAGTGGAAAGTTTTCTCAAAAGAGTGGCTTCTGTTATAGAAGCAAAGGCTGAACAACTCCACATTAATGCTCAAGGTTTTGGAATGGGATGTTCAATACTCAGGTGTCCACATCCTTTTGGTCATATAGTGTATGTTGCACAAACAAAGCAGATGCCACCAATGCTAAAATAACATTTGTCATTAACTAAAAGAAATTAGAATGATTATTGTAATATATAGTATATTAAGGGTTGTAAAATACTATACTACCACAGTAGCAAAGACAGTCATGAGGCAATATCATACTTTGATCACATTTTATGTGTAAATTTACATCCGGATTTCTTTAACGCTGCTTTTTACTGTATGTCTACATACTGTCTATTTACTTACAGATTGCTTACTGGAACCAAGAAAAGAGATCAAATCACTCTGGTTTTAGTCCTTTGGGCAACTTATGGTGTTTTATAGTACATGTGATTTATAAATAAAACTTGCTTACTTATTTACTTAAAAAAAGCTATATAAATTAATTTGTAATATTTCAATTTGTAATATTAAAATTTTTTATTGTTTACCTTCAGTAACTTCTTGATATGTTGATATGTTGATATGTAGCTCAATATTAAATTTCTTAAATCTGTAATTGTTATCCAGAAGTAATACATAGAGGTTGGTCAAGTATACAAGCTGTTTGCAAACCTTGGTGCAGTCCAGCAAACTGATCTCCGGCCCACCTGAAACTCGATATACAGTACCTAGTGTGAAAGCAATGGGCATCAAGGCCTGGGCATCATATGATATGGTTGGTTGAACTTTACATAGAAAGACATTATAATCAGAGGAGACAATATGCCTACTTTGTTCATGGATGGAAGCAGGAATTCACACGCAAGTAACTACAACTAAGAAGAAAATCTATTTGTGGTTTTTAGCTTCTAATTATTATTTACTCATTCATTTATCTGCAGTACGCACCTTTATTTATAGCACCTTCAGTCACAGTGGATCCAGAGCCTATCCCGGCAACGTTGGGCTCAAGGCAGGAGAAATCACTCCGGTTGGGATGCCGGTCCATTGCAGCGCACCATACGCACACATCTAGGGGCAGTCTAGCATAGCACAGGAGTACTCCACATGCCTTAATACGATTTGTGTTTACTTCGAGTATGACTTTAGTCGGATTAAGGTCATCAATAATCGCTGTTTACATGGTAGTTTATGAATAAGATTATTGTCTTAACCCGGTTAATAACGGATTATTGTTCTCCATGTAAACGTACTGACAGTCGTCTTCATAAGACTTAGTCAAGTGCGCTAATTTGTTTTGTCTAGGGTGACCGTACTTCCTCTTTTTCCCAGACATGTCCTCTTTTTCAGACCTTAAAGAAGATGTTTGCATTGCTTTAATCCCTCTCTGTAATTCCAACCTTCTCGCACACCAAATAAAAGGCTTGCAGCAACTATTGGCCAAATTCCTGCCTCTCAACCATTAGCCTACTCTCAGCAATTGCGTGAAGGTGAAGCACTGTTTGAACGGCATCAAACAGTTGCTAGACAATAGCAGCAAATGAAGCTGTCCTGAGTCAAAACAATGCCCATGACCATATAAGGTCATTTTTTAATTTTATGTTTTATCACATTGCTTGTTATTACACGGCCATTCAAATGTGTCAATGATGGCAGAAGGTACACTCGTGACATCTGACATTTTATTTTATTCCATGGACATTCAAAACAATGTAGGAAAAAATGTAAAACGTGGTCAGAGTGAATCAATATTTGGTGTGACAAAAAAGTCAATATTTGGCGTGAGAAAAAAATAAAATAAAAATAGTAGTTTCCGGTACAATTAGTGCAGTTTTATAAGGAAATGAGCTGTAAGTTTTATTGAACATATTGCAATACCAACCACAGTTCTTCAGGAGACTTTGACTGTCGCACTTGCTTCTTATTTTTGCAGCAAAACCCAGCAGCCTTCATTGTGTTTTTTTTGTCTGAAAAAACTACTTAATATGCTTACCACTCTTACCACTTAATATGTTGATTTCTTTACTGACATACAAACATTTTTCTGTAACATTTAATTTTGTGCTGGAAAACTAATGTTTAGGAATCGAAAATGCTTTTTGTACTGACTCGATAATCTAGGAGTCATAAAGTAAAATATCTATAACATATATATGTATATATGTGTGTCTTTCAATATATTAAAGTTTGCATTCATAGTAACACTGGTTTAAACCCTTTAAAAACCACTTTGAAAAAAAAAGGTGTCCTCTTTTTGTAAAACCAGAATATGATCACCCTAGTTTTGTCTACTTTGCTAACCACTGTTTAGGCCATTAACTACCAGGCTATTAGTTAGCTACAGAGTTCAAGCTCTTAATCATTTCTTAATCATCATCTTAATCATTTCAGGATCCCAGGTTATCACACTTTATTTCATACCCTTAATGACTCTAGCATTTTCAATGCTGTGATTCAATCCTGATTTCAATCTGTCCCAGATTTTTTTAGAGTCGTGTTTTCGACCAGGCTCCTGTCTACAACAGGATGAAATGAGAGAAAGTGTCATCCTACATATTGCCTGTTATCAACAAGTACTGCTGGGAACTCAACTGCAAAGCACACAAGCGTGGGTATACACACATGCGAGCGCACACACTAGTCACAAAGAGTGTCTCAAGGCTGTTGCTGCAAGGAACAGTAAATGCCTCAAAAACAAAGAACATTGTGAGTACAGGACTGGAAATAGAGCACTTCCATGATTTCTTTTATTCTTCCCTGACACACTGCTTTACTGTACAATAATGGTTGTATATTTCCAATAGGCTTCTATTTCAAAGAAGATTGGATGGTTCCATTCATTTGGTTCTTTTATCCTTTAATTTTTCTTCTGTCACTTTTACACACACTTCTTCTAATATAAATGCTCACACATTCATTCATTCGTTCGTTCGTTCATTCATCTATAGTTCTTTCTGCTGGTCAGGGCCACAGTAGATCTGGATCTTGGGAGCACTGTGCACATGGGACTTCAATACATCACAATGCACCATCCATGCACATTTTAAACTCCTTGGGGCAATTTAGTCTTGCAAACCCACCTACCAGAATGTTTTTTGGGAGGTGGGAGGAAAGAGGAGAAACCAGAGGAGCTACATACAGACAGTAATCCGAGCTCAGGTTCAAACCAGGAGTCTGGAACTACACTATGAAGTGGAAACAATGTCATGGTGCTGCACCACCATGCTTCCTGGCTCACATACACTTTAACTCAGGCTGCTTACTGCAATCTCCTCAGGTTCATGAATGCAAATTCATAACCTTATGACAGCTGGTATCAGCAGAAATTCCTATTGTCCTATGTTAACAAGATTGAGCTGATATAACATAATCTCTTTCTATTAGGTGTGGGAGTGCCGGTTCCCCAATCGCACATGGCATCTGAACGTCTTCTTATGTATGATCTGTAGCTCTGTGCTATGCTATGATTAGTCTAAACTATTGGCAAGCTTTGATATTAATACTGTTCAGTGTGTCTATCTGGCTTCTACAGATATCTTATCAAAAGCAGTATGAGGTAAGCCAAGACAGTCCGGATGGAGTGAAGGATGGTGGGGATTAATAAAGGAATGTCACACTTGCATTCAGTCCAGGAACATAATCTTTCTAGTTCAAAACAAGCTTTCATAGAGCAAGACACACTTGGTGGATCAGCGTGTTTTCATATTCTTGTGCTTATGGTGTTCAAGCTCTTGGTTGCTTTAACCTTTTAAGTGATCTCTGAAGGATAAAATGCCAAGAAAGAATGCAATGCAAAGAATGGAAATGCAGTGGAATCATACACAATTTAATCATTTTTATTGCAATAAACTTTTACTATTTTCTTTATTGTTCTTCCTTTATTTCATTAAATATCTCTCTCTCTCTCTCTCTCTCTCTCTCTCTCTCTCTCTCTCTCTCTCTCTATATATATATATATATATATATGAAAAATAATATTAATTTGTTCCTAGGAGTTCCTGTCAAGTATTTTGTCACATAGTTACACAAAAATTTGTGAAGAATGAATAGATGGAAAATGATGAATGATGACTTTCAAGAAGTGATTTCTGGGCATCTTTATGGTTTTTTGTTGGTCAAACTCATTTGCATGTTGGTTGAGTCACTTTGGTTGAGTCACCTCTCAGTCATGAAGTCAAATAAAAGTATGAATATTTTGTTTTTTTCAGAAGAAAATTAATGATTTTTATCTTAAGACCTCATTTACAATTTCACAGCGAGTTGCCATGAAGGAGTTTAAGTTTAAGTTTATGCGGTTATATAGCAATACAGTCCATACACTCATAGGTTTGTAATCATTTGGTGCAAATCTTCAACAGTGAGGGCAGACACACACACACACACACACACACACAGCATATATTATGGTCCTTTTTAAAGAAAGAGAAATTTTATTATGTAACTACAGTAAATAAAGGTTTAAGTTCCACCAGCTCTAAATATTCTCTGAAAAATATTTTCCAATCCAACTATTTTATAGCCTGCTATGCTGTATTTGAAGGTACACAGAGCATGAACACATGCTACTTTGTTCTCTAATGAGCCAGTTCTTGTTGCAATGACAGCAGCTAAAAATGTACCACATTAGAATCCAAGATCAAAGATATTACATCTCACTATCTGCTTAAATGTTTTATGAATCTTGGCTTGTACTGAAGAGTCAATAATAACACAGCACCTTCTTTCACAATATTGGGAAAAAACAAGCAAAGGCAGGTTTTTGTTAAATGAAGCTAGGTAAAGAAAATGTAAACCAAGACAAATCATGTCAGAATCTTTTAAACTTTTATTCTGAAATTGTAATCTGTTAATTAAAGTGAAAAACAATCGTCAAATCATTTTAGGGGGGAGAAAAATAAAATACAAAATGTACAATAACCTGGTTGCATAAGTGTGCACACCCCTAAACTAATACTTAGTTGAAGCACCTTTAGATTTTATCACAACATTCAATCTTTTTGGGTGAGAGTCAATCAGTTTTGCACATTTTGACTTAGCAATATTTTGCCATCCTTCCTTGCATAAGCATTCTAAGTCTGCCAGATTGTCTGGGCATCTCCTGAGCACAGCCCTCTTCAGGTCACCCCACAGATTTTTGATTGGATTTAGGCCTAGACTAAATCCCATTCCATCACACTGATGTTGTTTTGGTGAAGCCATTCCTTTGTTGATTTGGAGGTTTGCTTTGGGTTGTTGTCATGCTGAGTGGTCAAATTCCTCTTTATCTTAACTGTTTTAGCAGAAGTCTTATGGTTTTGTGCCAAAATTGATTGGTATTTGGAGCTATTCATTGTTTCCTCCACCCTGATTAAGCTGCAGTTCCAGCTGAAGAAAAACAGCCCCAAAGTATGATGCTGCCGCCACCATGCTTCTCCATGGGAATGGTGTTCTATTGGTGATGTGTTGTGGTTTTTTTGGGTGTGCCAAACATATATTGGTATAATGGACACAAAGTTCAACTTTGATCTCATCAGACCACAACACATTATTCCATATGGTTTTGGGAGATTGGATGTATTTTCTATCTATTTTTTGGTTAAAAAAGTCTTCTTGTCACCCTACCCCATCGCCCAGAGATATGAAGAATTCGAGAGACTGTTGTCACATGTAATGAGCAACCAGTACTTGCCAGAAATTGCTGCAATTCTTTTAATGATGATGTAGGCCTCTTGGCAGCCTCCCTGACCAGGGATCATCTCATCAATAATAGAGGGATGTCCTGTTCTTAGTAATGTCACTGTCGTGACATATTTTCTCCACTTGTTGATTATTGTCTTCACAGTGTTCCATGGTATATCCATTTTTTTGTAACACTTTCCTGATATTTTTCAAAAGAAAAGATCCTGTACCTACTTTGTAAGCTATTCAAATGTGACCTATGGCTTTTCCAGTTGAATGTTACCGAGAAGATGTCAGGAAAATCCTATAGGAACAGCTGTACTTTATTTGCGAGTAGTCAGTCACTTTAATTGATGGCAGGTGTAAACGAATTAGTATATAACCTGAGTTTGAATGTGATTGGTTGATTCTGAACACTGCCACATTCATAATTATAAAAGGGTGTGCACTTATGCAAGCTGGGTATCGGTAGTTTTGTTGTTTTTCTGGGTGTTTGTCACTTGATATTTATGTCAGCCCCTAATGTCACAATAAAGGGGGAAAATGATTTAACTTAGTTGGATTTTTTTTTTTTCCCATCACAAAAACCTGCCATTTTAACAGGAGTCTACAGACTTTTTATATCCATTGTACATGACAAAGAAAACTGTAAGCACTCCTCTTTGACATTACTGTATATGGTACGAATTCTTTAGAATCTTAAATCTGCTGTAAACATTAGATTTTTATTTGTATATACACATTAGTTAATATGTCAACTGTAATAAAACATGCAGTCAGTGGTTTACAAATATAAATTACTGTACTTGCAATGTACAACGAAATAAACCCAATAAAATGCTTAATGATTCATTAATATGTACATTGGGTTTTATGTACCAAACTAATCCATATATCACATATAATTCAACATCAATACAATGTTGTGCTTGTTTTTTTTTTATCCTGCCACATCTTATCACATCACATCATATATCTATATATGTATGTATGTATCAATATATATGAATATGTATGTATATGTATTAGTATGGTAAAGTCAGACCCCCCCCCCACCACCACCACCACCACTTTCAGGATGTAGTTAATAGGCCCTTGCAAAGTTCAGAGGGGAAGTTGAGAAAGTGAATGCAGGGGTGGCTGATTGCCTGCCACATCCAGTGAAAATGCATCCAACTGCTACAAATGGCACACAACCTGGTCTACGACATTATTTCCACAGCGATGGTCTATGTCTGCATTAAAAGTAATGATTTCCCCAGATAATCTACTTAGGAGCTATATTCATGAATAAAATACAAGCACTCAAGTTCCCCTGGTATTACTTAGACCTGCTTAGTCACCCTCAGTACATACATTATATAAAACCTATATACTAGTGCACTAATGGCTGCTCGTTTCTTATTACAGAAAAAGAAAATGGCATTAGAATAGTTGTCAATTATTGATCAAGGCCAAATCACTTTACACCAGAATATGGTATCATACAGAACCGCTCTCGTACTTGTGTATTTTTAACATAACACTAGCTTTTTAAAAAATGTTTTACAGAATATCTATCAATTCTTTTTGCAGCAGATTTTACCCAAAAACAACAAGTTAGTGAACAAGTCAATCCAAGCCTAGAGCCAAGCATTTGAGGGATCTTTGGTCACATGCACTGACCATTTATGCCATTTGGAAGACGCACTTACCCAGGGCTTACAAAAGTGCTTTGACATCTCTGTTAATAAATACATCCTGATATTAATTCACTAGGCCATGGACTAAGAGTACTATCAGTCTAAAAAACTCCATTGGGGAGGTAATATGGTAAGAAAAGCATACAGACAACACATTTTTTTTAATGAAAAGTGCTAATTTAAGTACTTCAGGAAGAGGTAGCTCTTTAGATGTCATTCGAAAACTGCCAGTGACTCAGCTGTTCAGACATCTAGTGGAAGTTCATTCCTCCACCTACTGTAGGTGCCAGAACAGAGAAGAGTCTTGATGCATGCTTTCCTTGTACCCTGAGAGATGGTGGGTCCAGTCGAGCAGTGCTAGAGAATTGGAGAGAGTGTGGTGCAGTGCGGGGGGTGTGATAAGTGCCTTGAAGTAGGTGGGTGCTGGTCTGTTTTCGGCTTCGTAGGCAAGCATCAGTGTTGTGACGCGGGTAGCTACAGAAAGACAGTGTAGGGAGCGTATCAATGTGGTGGTGTGGGAGAACTTGGGAAGGTGGGAAACAAGTCATGCAGCTGCATTCTGGATCAGTTGCAGAGGTCGAATGCCATGCGGAAGCAGACCTGCCAGGAGCGAGGTGCAGTAGTCCAGTCGCAAAATGACAAGGGACTGAACAAGCACCTGAGTGGCCTGTGTGGATAGAAATGGATGAATCCTTCTGATGTTGTAAAGAAGTAATCAGTATGAGCGTGTTAAATTAGCAGTGTGAGAGAAAAAGGATAGTTCATTGTCCAACATTAACCCAGTGAAGTTAAAATGTTGTGTTCAGTTATTCATCTTAAAGCATTTAATAATGTATTATTTAGTATGTGTGGACATGGTGGCTTAGTGGTCAGCACGTTTGCCTCGCACCTCTCGGCTGGGGGTTCAATTACTGCCTCCATCCTGTGTGTGCAGAGTTTGCATGTTCTCCCTGTGCTTCAGGGGTTTCCTCTGGGTACTCTGGTTTCCTTCCCCAGTCCAAAGGCATGCATTGTAGGCTGACTGACATCTCTAAATTGTCCATAATGTGTGAATGTGTGTGTGATTGTGCTCTGTAATGAGTTCGCACTCTGCCCAGGGTGCCTTGTGCCTGGAGTCCCCTGGGATAGGCTCCAGGCTCCACCACGACCCTGTGTAGGATAAGTGGTACAGAAAATGGATGGATGGATAGATTATTTAGTATGAATTATTCAATAACTACATTGAAACTCATGCAAGTCTGAACCTGCTGACATGTCCTGCAAGTGCAACGGCCTCAGCATGCTTCATGTGTAGATGTCGTTTCCCTGGCTTCCATAAACTTTATGATGTAATTGCGAAGCAAGCAGCCATGGCGTGGAGACTTCACTCGCTCTGCTGTGCACATGGCAAAAGGGTGAACTCCATGGACAAACAGAAAGTATGCAAGCTTCTAAGCTCACAAAGATGGTTTCGTCAACACTTGCAAATGTCGTCTAGGCATTAAGCATGCTGAGGCATTAAGAGATTCACCACTGAGCTACCACTGCCCTGTTCTGACGTTTATTTATGTAACTTTCAAAGATGTGACTTTTTATCTCACTATATCCACAGACAGCTGCAGACACTGTCACGCTGGCAATCAGTAAAGTTACATAACAGCTGAAGTTGGGGGAAAGGACATTGCCTACACTTCTCCCTCTTCACCAGTATGCATACACAGACTCTATCTGTTTCTGTGTTGTTTACACTCTTCCACCATCCCTCTGTCACCTCCATGTTTTCTGTTTATTTTTAAGCCTCAAGGGGTTTCAGGCATCAAGCTGCAGCACCAAGAACTCCGAGCCAAAATACTTCTGAGTTCTGCATTCCCTTTTTCGTCCTCAGCCTTCGAGTTATTTTAATACATCTTCTCAAATCTGATTCAGGTGTGGTGCATGCTGTGCAATATTCAACACGATTTTTTAAAAACAGGTTAGCCTGCTTCGAAAAAACCCCCCCCATATCTGGTGATAATCGGAGACATAGGTGCCACTACACTAGGCTAAGCAATCTTCTTAACAGTTCCTTTTTGGAAAATATCCTTACAGCTTCTCTAATAATCCTAAATTAGTTACTGTTACTGTTGCCTTCTTAGAAAATTGACATAATATTGTGTTCTACGATTATCATACCGTTATAGATCTATAAAGAAATATGGAAACAAGGATCTGTGTTATGTAGTAGTTTAGAAGCTAAACAGCTGTAACTTCATCCGTGTGAATTCTGGGTTAGACACTGCGGAATCAAAAAAGTTTATCATGGACTACAAATTAGCAAGACAATCATGCAGTCCGTTTGTCAGCAGTGTTTGCAAGAGTTCCAGTAAGGGATATGAGTTTAGCTTGTTTAGTATTATGGGTTTGTTTGAACAGAGTTGTGACAATTGCAGCAAATCCACCAAATCCTTGTGATCCAGCAACAGTGTCGCCTTCTGTGCCCAAAAGCCGTCCCTCTGCTGCATGTGTGTTTGTGTGTGTGTATGTGTGTGCGTGCTTGTACAACTTTTTTGTAGCTGGAGAATGATTATGGCAGTATTCCAACAGAATAGGAGTTTGAGTTGATAAGCTGTTGATTGTACTTTCTCTGACTCTCTGAAACACACACACACACACACACACACACACACACACTCTTGTTGAAAAGGCATATTGCTTTATAACCAAGTGGGGCACTTCATACATACCTTCTACAATTGTATGTGCTGATTTCTTTTCAACATTATAAATTCACCACAGCAATAGCTTTTAACATCTCGTGTGCTTATTTAATAAAACATTCACAACTCCTTTGCAAAGCACTGGAAATATAAACCTGAAATATCCAAATATTCATATGAAATGTTACCTAAACCTAGTTCGGCATATCAGGTTCCCTGTTCGTACTGTACTACCAGTCAGTTCCCACCACACGAATATGCACATGAATATGGATCTACAGATACAGGTGGGCAACAATAGGAAGAAGAATCCTAAATCTTTTTTTTATTTTATTGCGCTGCTCAATTTCAGTCCACAATTCCAGATACTTATTTTTTAAAAGAAAGGGGCAAGGTGGTAAATTATAAAGGTTCCTTCATATCCACAGGAACAATTAAAACTCGATTCGTTAAATGAGCCAGGGGAGAGCCTGAAGCTGAAGATAAAAAATGGCAAATTCATCACCATCATTTAAAATCCATAAATTATTAATGAAATGAATCAATCTCAGTTAAAGTTCACTTTAGGAAACCAGCAGGCCTGGATGAGAAGAATGGATCTCTATTCGAAAGCCCCCAGATAGACCAAACTTCTTCTTCTGATTGCAATGGGCTGTTTCAAATGTTGAAGTCATATATTATTACCGGACTGTGATTGATTCAGTGCCTTTCAATTAGTTTTCACACATACTTGGAACTCTGCTATCATGGTAGCGATATCTCTGTGCTAGTCACTGCTCTATGCTTGGGTTGGATTTTTCAGTAATAGAAAATTTAGTTTGGATAGAGGTACAAGATTTAATTTCTGGTGTGTCTGTATCTGATATGCACTGCTCATATTTTCCCTGATGCTTTCACCTCCTTCTAGAGGCCTAAATGTTTGAGATAAGAGCCATTTTACTAGCTTAGGGGTCACAGTCCTGAGTCTTCTTATCACCAATGGGGTTAATTAGGCTTTAATTCCGCATTCTTTATGGTTTCTTATTTGGCCTGTGATATTTCTCTAGCTTCTAATATACATTCCTTTAGATGTTATCATAACTTGTGATTGCCACTTATGTCACCACTGCTGTTGTTTCTATAATTATAATGGTTTGGTTTAATATTACTTGATTATGTGTCAGGATATGGATGTCCCATAAGATCTTAGCTTTGTTTTTTATGACTATCAATTTGTCCCTCTCATGAGGATTTAGAGTGTTCAACCCATATACCTTGCTACTAATGTCTGAGTTGTCTCAGTGTCATCTTTACACAGACTGCACGTTGGTGTCATATTTTAAATCATACACCCCTTCTTTGATTGACTTTGAGCTAACTACTAATTCTTGCACAGCCATGATTAGTGCCTCTGAATCTTTTACTTCTGTTCTTTTCCATCAACTTGTAGGATGTTCCCATGTCAGCTCTCCATGATATCTGGCAGTGGTATCTTGCATGGAGGCGCTCATAGCACCTCGTCATTGGGGCCCACGACTTGAATGTGGATTGATTGTCTGTCTGTCTGTCTGTCTGTCTATATATTTGTCTGTCAAATCTATCTGTCTATCTATCTATCTGTCTGTCTATCTATATATTTGTCTGTCTATCTATCTGTCTATCTATCTATCTGTCTGTCTGTCTGTCTATCTATCTGTCCGTCTGTCTGTCTGTTTATCTGTCTGTCTGTCTGTCTATCTATCTATCTATTTGTCTGTCTATCTATCTATCTATCTATCTATCTATCTATTTGTCTGTCTGTCTGTCTGTCTGTCTGTAATGAAGAGTAACTGCAATGCACTTCTGTAACAGTGGAACCAGTTGATATTTGAAATGATTGCAAAAACATGTAAAAACAACTAGAAGTGCAAATGTTATGTTACCTGCTGTTAAAATGTCTCACCACTGGAAAGGAGAAATCATTCATTCTTAAGGTATGACGGTGTTTAACAAAACTGAAGGTGCAAAACAAAAGCAACTATTCACAGTTCGGTTTCCCCAATGTAAATCTCACTGCAGGAAAGACGAAAACAAAACATCTCCATCTTAAATTGTATTCAGATAGGATTAGTTTTACATAGGGAGGTGGAGTAGTGTAATTATTACCACTGTATCTCTGGGATTGTAGCGCCATCCAAATCCATCATATCAGTCATTTTTCCAGACTGCATGTTTGCTATAGGTCTTTTTTTTTATTTGCTCAGAAGACCTTTTAATAAAACTCTAAACATGTACCTGTGTTCTCCTGTTGTCCTCCATGACATGGATGCAGCAGTGTTTGATCGCCTGCCTTTAGGGAAAGATGAAGCCCTTAAGACAAGAATTTTGCACTGCAGCCAAATTCACCCATGAATTTCGTACACTCGCACACCCCTGCAGATCAGTCACACTAAGCTTACTGGCCAAGAATGTCAGAAAAGACTGGAAAATAGTGTTTCTACTGTGAACAGGCATTACATCACATCGCTCAGTGAATCATCTGACCTGCTCACAGAACAGCTCTTCATTCAGGACAGTGCGTGATGGTGCCCTATATAATCTTAGATAAACCATTTTGTATAATGGTCATACTTCCCTATCAGACACTATATTCTCCCTTTCTGTGCCCATAGACATGCAAGCAGCTGGAAACTTCATAGACTCCAAACACTGCTCATCAACTAAGGATTCATGTACAATGTACAACCATTAGAGACAACAATTCACATCCAATCTCTGGATGGTAAACCAGTTGGTGAGAAAATCATCATGCATCAAATGGTTTCCCTATGCATAGATACAAGTGCCTTGCATAATTTAAAAAACAAAAAAAACAAAAAAAAAAGAAAAAATACCTCCCTCCTTGTCACAGTAACAAAAATCTCCCAATAACCACATCATTCTGGATTTCCTGTTTTGAACAAGGAATCATAGCATAGCCCCCTCAGTGCCATGATACTTGTATTTCATATCTACTACTGCCTCCAAATGTAGAGAATGCAGCTTGCCTTCTTCCCATAGTGAATCCTGGTGCTATCTCTTCCCCAGGTAAGCGACATACATGCACCTGGCCATCCACATGATAGATAGTAAAAGAAAAAGGGATTCATCAGACCAGGCCACCTTCTTCCATTGCTCCTTGGTACAGTTCTAATGCTCACATGCCCATTGTAGGTGCTTTTGGTGGTGGACAGGAGTCAGCATGGGCACTCTGAATGGTCTGCAGCTACGTACCTCCATACACAGCAAGCTATGATGCACTGTGTTCTGATACATTTCTATCATAGCCAGCATTAACTTTTTCAGCAATTTGTGCTACAATAGCTCTTCTGTGGGATCAGAAAAGATGGGCTAGCTTTCGCTCCGCACGGACATCAATTAACCTTGGGTCCCCATAACCCTGTTGCCAGTTCATCAGTTATCCTTGGACCACTAACTAACTACTGCATACCGGGAACACCCCACAAGACCTGCTGTTTTGGAGATGCTCTGACCCAGTTGTCTGACCCAGCTATCACAATTTGACCCTTGTCAAAGTCACTCAGATTCTTACGCTTGCCCATTTTGCTTCCAACTTTGAGAACTGACTGTCCACGTGCTGCCTATGTCTCACCCCTTGACAGGTGCCACTGTAACGAGAAAATCAATGTTATTATTAAAGAATTAAAGAATTCACAACATTAAAGTCCATAAATAAAGTTATGTGTAATAAAGTGGAATAACCACAGGAAAAAAGTATTGAACATGCTAAGAAAAAGCACTTCTCCAAGGCAAGGTAAGGTGAGGAACCAGCTGAAATCCGTAAGTAATTATACCCCCTATCTGTGCAAATTAATATCAGCTGGGTTAGTAAATTGATGGTCTATAAAAAGGCTTTTCGTTACCAAGATGTCACACAAGAAACATCTCATGATGGGTAAAAGCAAAGAGCTCTCCCAAGACCTTCGCCACCTTATTGCTGCAAAACATCGATCATCGGATTGAACATTGGATACAGACATATTTCAAAACTTCTGAGTCTTCCAGTATGCACCATTGGGGCCATTATCCGCAAGTGTAAGCAACATCACTCCGTCATCAACTGGCAACGCACAGGAGCTCCTCTCAAGATTTTTGACCAGGGAGTGAGAAGAATAGTCAGAAGAGTAGCCCAAGAGCCAAGGACCACTCAGAAAGAGCTCCAGAAACACTTGGAGGCAGCAGGTGCCATCGTCACAGAGAAAACAATAGGCAATGCACTCCACCGCTCACGCTCACCCCACAAAACTCCATTACTAAAGAAAAGGCATGTCGAAGCTCGTTTAAAGTTTGCTACAACTCATTTGGACAAGCCTATGAAATACTGGAAGAGTGTAGTCTGGTCACACGAGAGGAAAAAAAAAGGACTTTTTGGCTGTCATACTACACACCATGTTTGGAGAAGAAATGGCACTGCACATCACCCTTCAAACACTATAGCAACAGTGAAGTTTGGAGGTGGTAGCATCATGGTGTGGGGCTGTTTTTCATCGCATGGTAGTGGCAGACTTTATATAATTGTCGGCACGATGAATGGAGCCCTTTACCAGGAGATTCTTGACAAGAATCTGCTGCCATGCACCAGGATGATGAAGAGGAGACATGGGTGAACCTTCCAGCAGGACAATTATCCAAAGCATACAGCAAAGGAAACTCAAGAAATCAAGGCGTTAGAATGGCTGGGCCATTCTAATGCCTTGATTTCTAACGCCTGTCATTACAAACAAAGGCTTCTCCACTAAGTATTAAATAAATTTCAATTACCGTGTTTAATACTTTTTTTCCTGTGTCATTCCTCTTCATCACACATAACTTTATTTATGGACTTTAATGTTAGGAATTCTTTATATTTCCGGATTTCTTGAGTTAATCCTGATGTTTGGTGAAAATTTCATGTGAATAACCTCATTGGAAATATATTTACTTTAAAAAATGTTTACGTGTCCAATAATTATTTCCCCCACTGTATATACTGAATAGAATGAAGTGAGAGAGAGAGAGAGAGAGAGAGAGAGAGAGAGAGAGAGGGAGGAGGGATTCGACTTGAACATTGAGAGAACTTATAATGGCACCAATCTCTGTCTACCATTAGCCAAAATTCCGGTGCACAAAAGAGGTTAATAGACCCACTGCAGCACTATTACCAAACCACGAGAAGTAGCACATGTACACAGTCTCCAGTATGCATTTATGGTCACACACATACACATATCATAATCAAACCTCCAGGAACAAAATAACACCATTTTTCCGCAGTGAGTCAGACCCTTCAGGAACACTGCCTGCGCGATTAATTTCTTGCAGCATGCTGAGCCCTGACAGAACATTGCCTTACTTTGTCCATTATTAGAGGGATATAGTCTGCTTCTACAGCTGATTGGCTTTAAGATGCTGATTGGGAAGGAACTGGAGGGTCAGGCTCTCTCTTGTTGTGTGTGTTTAGGGAGAGAAGAGGGGAGCGATTAAACCCCAGCCCTGGCTCAGCACAAGAGAAAGCCACCTTAGTACAGCTTAGAACAAAGCTCAGCCTCCCCTCAGAGCCATGGAAACCAGACACAGGGGTTATTAGTGTCACCACGCAGGTGCACTGATACTGCAGTATGTAAATGATTCAACCAAATGCAAATCAAGGAACAGGAATAGTGAGCTTGAGCATCCACATTCAAGATCACATGGTCTTATGAACTAATGCATGTGCGCAAATGTGTGGGCTAGAGCAGGTTACAGTAACAGACTGGAACACGAACATAAATAAACACTGCCAGCATGTTTGGATGAAGGTGATTTCAGACAAATGAAATCTTTCTAGAAGTGTCATTTTCTCAGTTCAGTAGTGTGATATTTATAAGAGATTTGTACAGATAAAGGGGGAAAAAAAGAGGTTTAAAGGACTTTGTAATTTATTATAATTATAACAAGTACAAAATGGTAGTATTTTAGTCTTGAATAAAACAGAAGTGGATTCCATGAGATCCCAGTCCCAATGCACATCTCTAGTGTGAACAAGCTAGCCACAGTGTCTAACAATGATCAGATGGCATGGACAAGGTAAAGGCTGTTGGAGGAACTAAGAAAAAACAGGAAGTAAACAAGAGAACTCACCCATTAACACCCACTGGTTTGTGCAGTTTTAATATTTTCCATACAAACAAGTGGATCAGATTCAGCTAATTACCAAACACTTCAAGGAGTCGAATCAGGTGTGTTAAATGAAGGAAAACATTAAGCTGTGCAAAGCAGCAGGTGCCAAATATTGTGATTGGGCACTGCTGTTGCAGTAAATTTCTGTCAGTTATCAGAACTATGATAACAAAAGGGAATATGGTGCATAAAATAAGGAAGAGATATCGTTTTGCTAGACTAGTAGTAGTTCTTAGTAGTATGTTTAACATCCATAGATTTAACATCATAGCTTTCTGGTGGTTATGTGAGCTTGAATACCTGATCCTTACTACAGTTTAGTTCTATGCAGCCAACAGAGTCCTCTGCTGGTGTCTAAATAAATTGCCACACTTTATATCCACTGTATGTCAGTTAGGATGTAATAATGTGTCAGTCTGAGAGTCCAGAGCTTTTGCAGAGGTGAACGTTGCTCTTTAACCTGCTCATAGAAAATATTAAAATGTTAAACAACATCAAATATTAATCAGCGATTCAACTTGGATATGGAGGGAAAAGAAGCTGCTTCACACACACACAAAAAAAATCTCAATAGTCCTAAATAAAATCTGCTGATGTAGAGAGAACAGCAAATGTAACACAAATGGTGCTTGTCTTCTCTGTATAACAGTGATTATCAGGCTGCTGTGGCATGCAGAGAGAAACACACACAGACACACATCATTCTTATGGACAGTCAGACAGTGAGGAGTCGCATTCCTTCGGGAAATCTAGCTGGTGTAGTAGCCTATTACTGAGAAAAGATAGCATGCATAATAAGCACAAATTCTCCCACCATGTCTACTGAAAAAGCATTTAAATGTTTCACATTGTGAGGATGATAGCATTATGGGACAAGTAAGAATACTGTTATACCAAATTAATTTCAGATGTATTTGGCAAATTAAATTTTATGTTGAATATCAAATTTTCTTTTTTATATATGCATTTTTACAATATTGCAATGTGCTTAATGTGTTTCAAATATTTCACTCCTTTGTCTTGGCATTTACAACCCTAATTCCTAAAAAAGTTGGGACAGTATGGAAAATGCTAACATAAACAAAGAGGAGTGATTTGTAAATGTATTTTCACTTGTATTTAAAGAAAAAAAAACATATAAAGACAAGGTATTTGATGTTTTCATAATCAGCTGCATAGTTTATTTTTTAAATAAATGTTTATTTTGAAATTGATGCATGCAACACACTCCAAAAAAGTTGGGACAGGGGCAATTTAGGACTAATAGCGATGTGACAAGTTGAAATAAGAAGGTGATGTGAAACAGGTGAGACAATTGTCTAATATTTAGTATATAAGGAGCCTCCAAAAAGGCCTAGTCCTTCAGGAGCAAGGATGGGTCGAGGCTCGCCAATCTGCCAACAGATGCATCAGCGAATAATCCAACACTTTGAGAACAACATTCCCCAAAGATAAATCAGTAGGATTTTGGGCATTTCACCTGCTACAGTGCACAACATAATTAAAAGATTCAAGGAATCCAGTCAAATCTCAATGTGTAAATGGCAAGGCCAAAAAAAACCACTTCTGAAGGTGTGTGATCTCCGATCTCTCAGACGTCACTGTCTTAAAAACCGTCATGAGTCTGTAATGCATATCCTGACATGGGCTCGGGAATACTTTGGTAAGTCTTTGTTAGTCAACATCATTCGCCGCTGCATCCACAGATGCAAGTTAAGGCTTTACTGTGCAAAGCAGAAGCCATACGTCAACATTGTCCAGAAGCGCCGCCGACTTCTCTGGCCTCAGTCTCATCTGAGATGGACTGCAGCACAGTGGAACCGTGTTTTGTGGTCCAATGAGTCAACATTTCAAATAGTTTTTGGACGAAACAGCCGTCGTGTTCTCCGGGCCAAAGAGGAAAGGGACCATCCAAGCTGTTATCAGCGTCAGGTCCAAAAGCCAGCGTCTGTCATGGTATGGATGTGTTTCAGTGCCTGTGAGGGCACCATTAATGCAGAAAGATATGTACACATTTTGGAGCAACATATGCTGCCATCCAAAGCAGGACAACGCCAAACCACATTCTGCCCGGATTACAAGCGCATGGTCATGTAAACAGAGAGTGTGGGTGCTAGCATGGCCTGCCTGCAGTCCTGACCTGTCTCCGATTGAGAATGTGTGGCTCATTATGAAGTGCAAAATAAGGCAACGAAGGTCACGTACAGTTGCGCAGCTGAAACTTATCCAACTGGTGTGTTCAGCGCCCAAACACTTAATAGGTTATTCAAAGAAAAAGTGATGTTACACAGTGGTAAACAGTCGACTGTCCCAACTATTTTTGGAGTGTGTTGCAGTCATCAGATTTGAAATGAGTGTATATTTTCAAAAATAATTTAAATTCACAAAGTAAAACATCAAATAATGTGTTAATAATGTGTTTTCAATATAGTACAGGGTGAACTGAATTTTCAAATGACTCTTTTTGGTTTTTTTTTTTGTTTGTTTTTTTTTTTGCATTTTTCGTACTATCCCGACTTTTTCAGAATTGGGGTTGTAAATGAAATTTTGGAAAATGTTTTAGAAATAACCACATAAACAATATAAAATAAATTCAATTAGGATAAATTAAATACATTTAGTAAATAAGAGTTTTTAAGTTTTGGTGAATAATCCTTTCCTTGTACTTTTACTTGGGCCTTAGGTGTAACAATATTATTTTATTTCAGCATTACCTAGTATTCTTAAGATAGCTATAGGGCATTAACAAGCAAATGAGCTAATAAAATTTGCACAGCAGATGCATCAGGTCCTCTACACGATAAGACTAAGGCGCTCGTGTACGATGGTGATACTATCGGAAAATACAGAGCAACCTTATAGTGTCAATTAGCTGCTGTAATACTTAAACAGTAAACTTTAAAAAAAAAAATCAACACTGAATCTACATTATATGGCCAAATGTTGGTGGATACCTGACCCTCACAGCCAAATGTGGTTCTTCCCCAAACTGTTGCCACAAAGTTGGAAGCACACAGTTGTCTAGCATGTCTTTGTATGCTGTAACATTAAGAGTTCATTTTACTGAAACTAAGAGGCCCAAACCAGTTCCAGCATGACAGTGCCCCTGTGCTCAAAGTGAGATCCATGAAGACATGGCATACCTAGTTTACCAAGTGCTGTCATGCTTTGGGCAGGTCATGTGCGCTGAGTGTTTGGGAATCGAAAATGTCATGAAATAAAAAAAAAATCTATAACAAAGTTTGTACTAAAAAAAAGGGTGCCTAAGACTTTTGCACAGTACTGTATATTGTTGTGAAGCACACTTTACCTATTAAAAAACCTTTAAAATGTCTTTTACTTATATATAATATCAGTGGGACAAAAATGGCTCCGTGGTGGAATTACCTAGGCAATAACATCGATCAAATGTAGCATGAATACTCAGAGAACCTGCATGTAATTGCAATAAGTCCGTAATAAATCCTACATGTTCTTCTGCAACATATTCTGAGGCACTATTTTAAAATATTTCTTAATTCTCCAATCTGTAGTAATTGCAACTAGTCGCCACTAGTGGTAGTAGGTCACTTATGAAAAAGATAGACTAAGAGTATACTTTCAAGCAATGTTGGCATGCATTTAATGAGGTCATTTGCAATTCTGCACTTGTCAAAAATTTGCAGTTTATACCTAACAGAATGCATTTTAGAGTATTGTAGCCATTTCATTTTCAAGGTAGCTTACACATTCACTTAGTGAAAACAACAATATTTAACTTTGTAACTGTGGTACTTCAAGTTACAAATGATTTAAAACCTCAATAAGCTTTATATACCTGGAATAATATATTACTATGTATTAGGATATTATATAATATATTGTGCTACTGTCTTTGTTTCTCAATATTCTTACTAAGATCAGATTTCTGTTGAAGTTGGTTAGTTTAATACATGATAATTACTGGAAAATTGGTAGTTTATCTACTGAACTCAGTCCAGTTTAAAAGCAGAAATCACTCTTTTCAAAATAGCTGTTCTGGAACTATAGGCCTCCACAGATCCTCTAAGGACCTGAAGGGTGAATGTGAGACATCCTAGGAAGCTGCTTAATGCCCTTAAGTGTGCAAAAAGTCTTCTAATCTTTAAATCCTCTCCGTGCAACGCACCACTGGAAGGGTGCTAAGCCCAGCGCACTCTCTCTCAAAGCCACAGTCCAGCACTTTTTACATCTAAAGGGTAGTCTGAGTGCATTCATGCTTTAAAACTGCTGAAGAAATGTGTTTTAAATATATGCTGTTGGTTGGAGGAAGACAGTACTCCTTTCAAGTGGGAATTAATTTAATGAGTTTAGGTGGGTGTAGATTTATTTGATGGCACAAAAGTCCATATACTACCCAGCATTCCTAGTGTCAGTGCATTGCCCAGATCAATATAATTATAACAACATAGATAATCTTAGTCTGATACTTAATACATCGTGTAATATCATGTTTTAAACTTACTCAAAATTAGCACTTTTATTCTTCTTTCATTAGTGTGCGAAAAACTAATGCTTACTGAATGAGACCAGTAGTCTCCGATATAGAACTGCCATCTGAGACTTATAGGCCAGGGTAGATACAGAACCGAGATAGAAAACGAGCGACTTGTAGAAAGTAATGCATTCTTCTTAAATAAATATCATATTTCCTATTATGGACTTCCTGCAGTGATTTTATTGTTTACCATCTGTTGCTAATCCTAAACTTAGATAGCACTGGTAGCTAGACTGTGGATGTAAAATAGCATCTGTCAAACCATGGCCAAATTTTATACACGTCCAAACAGATTCTCCCACATAGGTATATGGGGAACGTATTTAATAATAATAAATTGTACATGATATGATAAGATATGACATGACATTTAAAAATCTGATTATTTCAAAAATCTGGAAAGGTGATTTTTGTGTAGGGAATAGAGTAAAGCTCTATTCTAAAAATAGAGTTATTGCTGATAATTATGATTGGACTTAACCAGTCAGCAGGTGTGGGTCTCTGCTGGAGTTGGACAGGTAACCTTAATAACTTGATGAGTTACCAGAAATGCAGTGCAGCAGTGGACAGGATTATTTCATTATCTGTGGCCTAAATTATGTTCTGCTGACAATGTGGAAAGCATCGGTAATCCCAGGTGCAATATAAAGCAAACGGGATACACCCAGGGTCCATTTGTAGCACAGGCCTGACTCATTCCACCACCAACCCTCAGAAGTAGCTAAAGTCCGGTGCAGAAGGGGGCAGCACACCACTCAACCACAGCCATGAATGGAACAGAGGGGCCGTTCTTCTACGTGCCCATGTCCAATGCCACTGGTATTGTGAGGAGTCCATACGATTATCCTCAGTACTACCTAGTGGCACCATGGGCCTTCGCCATGTTGGGAGCCTACATGTTCTTCCTCATTCTCGTTGGCTTTCCAATCAACTTCCTCACGCTGTACGTCACCATTGAGCACAAGAAGCTGCGCACACCCCTAAACTACATCCTCTTGAACTTGGCTGTTGCTGACTTGTTAATGGTATTTGGAGGCTTCACAACCACGGTATACACATCTATGCATGGCTACTTCGTCTTTGGGCGCCTTGGCTGCAACCTGGAAGGCTTCTTTGCAACTTTTGGTGGTATCAACTCACTCTGGTGCCTGGTCGTGCTCTCCATTGAGAGATGGATAGTTGTTTGCAAACCCATGAGCAACTTCAGGTTTGGAGAGAACCATGCCATCATGGGAGTAGCATTCACCTGGGTCATGGCCTTGGCCTGTACCGTGCCCCCCCTGGTCGGCTGGTCCCGTTATATCCCTGAGGGCATGCAGTGCTCATGTGGAATTGACTACTACACTCGTGCAGAGGGGTTCAACAATGAGTCCTTTGTCATCTACATGTTCACGGTCCACTTCCTTACCCCACTATTCATCATCACCTTCTGTTATGGCCGTCTGCTCTGCACTGTCAAAGCGGCTGCAGCTGCACAGCAGGAGTCTGAAACCACCCAGAGAGCTGAGCGTGAGGTCACACGCATGGTCATCATCATGTTCATTGGCTACATGGTTGCCTGGACGCCCTATGCCAGTGTGGCTTGGTACATCTTCACCCATAAGGGCAGTGAATTCGGGCCTGTCTTCATGACCCTCCCAGCCTTCTTTGCCAAAAGCTCCTCAGTTTACAACCCTGTCATCTATGTCTGCATGAACAAGCAGTTCCGCCACTGCATGATTACCACCCTGTGCTGCGGCAAGAACCCCTTCGAGGAAGAGGAGGGCGCTTCCACCACTGCCTCCAAGACCGAGGCCTCATCTGTCTCCTCCAGCTCCGTGTCCCCGGCATAAAGACACAAGCCAACTTACTCACTGTAGCAAGACCTACTGGGCACCCCTACAACATCCACCAAGACGAAGACTTCAGCCCAGAGAATCAAGTGACCACAACGACTCAAAGAAGTAAAGTCTTTTCACCCTTTTGTATGGTTATACAAACCAATTGGTTCAACTAAAGACAGTTGAGAGAAAGGACGAGCCACGTCCATGTTGTTTCTATAATTTACTAAGTCCAGCATAGATGTGCATATTTTTTGTTTTTAAATATGGCAAAAGAAAATAATATCTTAGCACTTTTTAATGTTGGACTCCTAATTTTACTGGCTTTGTCGTGATTGTAGAGGCATGTAATCAAGGCAACATAAAAATAAACTGCACATTGCAAATGAGTAACCCTTTTCATGTTTTAATTGAGCTGCATTGTTAACCGAACATGTTACACTAGCATTTTAAAATGAATAAAAACAGACATATCTGAAATGAGAGATTCAGTGTGGTGTATTTTCTCCTTCTTACTGGATCTCAGCAAAGGATGACTTTCACCTCAAGGATAGAAAGAAGTTGTTTAATATAAACCTTGGCATAATATCCAGTTATGGGGGAATCTGCAAATAAATAGATTAAAAATACATTAAAGGTTACTTAATCATAAAATGTAATTAAATGTATCACGCAAGTGTAGAAAAGTAAATAGGAAAGGTAACCAATAACTTTCACGGTAATATTCAATGTCTTGCCTTGTAGGTTTACTCTAGTTAAAGTCTATGTTGAATTCAAGGCCCACAGTCACCTTGGATTAAGAGTTGTTTAAGCTTTATGTGGTATTACATCATAAATATTGAATATGACACGATAAGCTATGTTTACTTTTCCCCAAGGTCAGCATGGTAAGTAATACATAAGCAGATTATGATTAAGTATATCCTACTCACCTTGTAGACATATATGTACAGTGCAGGAAAAAAGATGAACGAACACACACACACACACACACACACACACACACACACACACACACATACACACACATCAACTTGTTTATGGACAGGAAAATTAAATAAGGACCAAGCAACATTAATACATCATGGACTACAGCATCAGGAAGACATCTAAATGACAACTAAGCAATGGGCACATAGATCATTCAGTGGCCAGAGATTACAGGTGCTGATTATTTAGGTGTTTTAAATGGGCCAGAGAACATGTTGATATCTCCACCGCAGCTGTGACATATACACGAAAATATATGAAAAAGCATGGGAAAAAGGATGTGGTTGATCTAGGAAAAATGGCCTTAGTCAATTATAGTCTAATTATGTTGCTAAGTTCCATGAGAAGAACTGTAGTTTTATAATTTGGAGCAATCGCATAACCTGTTAGACAGGTGTGTAGTTAGAATTACAGTTCTCAACATGTCATTAAAAGCTTAGTTTCTCGTTTCCTGTGTGTTTTGTTGAAAAGAAATACCTTATTCAGTGGTTTTGTTAATTAGAGGATGTTTTTGTAGAAGCTGTTTTTCAGCTTTGTGATATTTATGGAAGTAATTTCCACCATTTTTTTTTTTTTTTTGCCAAGCAGTATACTCATGGCAGCGATAACTAGACTTGGCTAAGCTTGAAAATATGTAAATAGAATATGTTTCTGTCGGGGAACATCACACTATCTGTGATGGCAGGGACATGTCAATGAATTTCCTTACTGATGCACCTAATGTTTAAATAATAAGAAACAATTCTTTAGGGTGTAGCACACTTTTTTGTGTTAATGTACAGTATCTCACAAAAGTGAGTACACCCCTCACATTTTTGTAAATATTTGATTATATCTTTTCATGTGACAACACTGAAGAAATGACACTTTGCTACAATGTAAAGTAGTGAGTGTACAGCTTGTGTAACAGTGTAAATTTGCTGTCCCCTTAAAATAACTCAACACACAGCCATTAATGTCTAAACCGCTGGCAACAAAAGTGAGTACACCCCTAAGTGAAAATGTCCAATATTGTGTGGCCACCATTATTTTCCAGCACTGCCTTAACCCTCTTGGGCATGGAGTTCACCAGAGCTTCACAGGTTGCCACTGGAGTCCTCTTCCACTCCTCCATGACGACATCACGGAGCTGGTGGATGTTAGAGACCTTGTGCTCCTCCACCTTCCGTTTGAGGATGCCTCACAGATGCTCAATAGGGTTTAGTCCATCACTCAGCTTCAGTTATGCCTTTACAGGTACTGCAGTACTGTACCACTGACACATTAACTCAGTTTGTTTGTGTAGCGCTTAAAGCAACAGACATTGTCACAAATCAGCTTTACTGAAATCTGTAGGTAGATTTATTTTCTAAGACGACATGAGGAGGGATCCTTGAATGGAACCAGACCCAAAAGGGAACCCATCCTTATATGTAGTGATGTTATGACACTGCATAACATTACTGAGCAAGAATATTATTTTGTCAGTAATCTTGCCTTCTTTCACATTCTGCAGAAGTGTTCAAGAAGCCATCACACTCAGTCTCCATGGCAACCGCTCATCAAGGTCTGTTGGCCGCACCAGTCTCTCATGGGAGGGTTTGGCTAATGATGATGCCACGCACACAGACAGCAACGTGATTAACTGGGTGACACACACACAAACATACAGAGAGAGAGAGAGAGAGAGAGAGAGAGAGAGAGAGAGAAAGCACACTTTTTAATGATCCAGATGATGCTGCAACCTGCCAACAATTTACAGTTGGTTCAGAAATTATACAGACCCCTTCAGTTTTTGCACACTTTAATGTGTTATAGATTTAATTTAAAATGGATTAAATTGACTTTTTTGTCAGCAGTCTCCACACAGTAACTGAGTCTCTACAACTTTGCACACCTGGATTTGGGCAGTTTTGCCCATTCATCCTGGCAAATCCTTTTAAGTTCAACAAGATCATATGATCAGTGTCAGTAATGTCATCTTCAGGTCTATGAACAGATGTTCTAAGGAGTTTAAGTCTAGGCTTGTCTGGGCCACTCAACGACATTCAGTGATTTGTCCAAAAGCCACTCATTGTCTTGGCTGTCCGATTTGGGTCGATGTTGTGCTGAACGGTGAACCTTTTCCCCCAGTCTGATGCCATGTGCACTTCTTCAAAGCCCTTTCTGTATTTGGCTGCATTCATCCTTCCCTCAATTCTAACCAATCTCCCTGACCCTGCTGCTGAGAAGCAACCACATAGCATGATGTTGCCACCACTATCCTTCACCATGGGGATGGAATTAGCCAGTTGATGAGCTACCAAAGAACTTGGCTTTTGCCAAACTTATAGCTTGGACTTCAGCCCAAAGAGTTAAATTTGTGTCTCATCAGACAAGAGAAATTTTTTCCTCATGCTCGCACAGTATGCCTGGCATATGCCACATGAGTGACTTCCGTGTAACTGTTCTACCATAAAGGCCTCATTGGTGTAGTATTTCCTCATCAGAGGATTTCTGAAGTTCTGTTAAGAGAACCCATTGGGTTCTTTGTCACCTCCCTGACCTGTCCTTCTAGCCCCATTACTGAGTTTGGTCAGACAACCCACTCGAGGAAGAGACCTGATTTCTTGAGTCCTGAGTCCCACATTTCTTCCATTTCACAATGATGGAGCCCAATGTACTCCTGGGAACGTTCAAAGCTTTAGAAACAGTTTTATACCCTTGCCCAGATCTATGTCCCAACACAGTTCACAGTTCCGACATCTACGGAGAGTTCCTTGGATATTATGGCTTGATTTTGGGTCTGACGTGCACTGTGATTTGTTATACATGTAGGTGTGTGCCTTTCTAAATCATGTCCTATTAATGTAATTTATCATAGTTGGACATAGATGTCAATTTCTGTTGACATCTCATAAAAATCAAAGCAAACAGGATGCACCTGAGGTCAAGTTGGAGTGCCTTTAGCTTTAGTCCAGGGTCTGAATACTTCTCCAAATGATATAAATACATTTTTGCTTTATAATAAATTAGCAAAAAATTCTAAAAACTTGTCTATGCTTTGTCATTATGGGTTATTGATGGAGTGTAGGCTGTTGGTGAAAAAGTACATTTAATCCATTTAAAATGAAGTTTATAACAAAATAAAGTGTGCAAAATCTGAAAGGGTCTGAATACTTTTCAAACCCACTGTATATCTGTAATTCACGTGGGAGCCTAAGTGGCACTGCCACTGAAAGTGAAATATTATTATTATATACAAGGTTACATACTATACACTAGAAGAGTAATACAAAATAACCTATAGACAAAGAGGACAGAAATCCTTCAAGGGCTTCTTAAACTGCAACAAGTAAAAAACAGGTCAGATCTATAAAGCTGTATACATAGATCCCTCACACTAAGTATCTGTACCTTATTACTTAATTTTTGTATTATGCACTACTTATTACTACTTACTATATTAAATTAATAGTGCAGTAAAACATCACACCCATTTTAACGTCATGGATTCATATAAAAGAGAGGAATTTTATGAATTTGTATGGAAAACTTTATTTGATAATAAAAATAGCATTCACAGACTTCTTCTTGATAGCTACATATACATTGCGATCCATTTGAAGGAGGAAAGAAAAAGCTTTACTGGATAGGTCAACATCTACTTGTACTTTATGTAGACTAACATTATGTATAGCTTCATGAGTCAAATAAAGCTATGGACAATGTAGTATCTATATATGCATAGTGTTTCATAAAAAAGATTGGCCCATATACATGTACTGCTTTCATTTACACAGAAAAAGCATTGAAGTCCAGAGAACATTGCAGAGAGACCACAGACAGTATACAAGTGCTATACAATAAAAAGGCAGGCTATGCATCATGAGAGATACTGTAGTCGGCCCCATCTCGTTCTCAAATAACACCTGATCAACCCCAAATCTTTCTCCACTCCGGGAAAAAAAAACAGATCATCGGTCGGTCGTCTCTGGATTTTTGAAACATGCCTGATTTAGAGTATAAATTACACATATTATCTATGACTCACCGCCTCTGCTTGAGGAGTATAAACATACCATATCATTCCTCAAGGTGGAGGGTTCTCATAAATTCTCTTTTGTACAAGAAAAGGCAACGGTCTCATCTTTTCCACAGGTTGCTATTACTTACATACAGTAGTAAAAGTCTGTACACGTGACGGTGGCTGACAGGTTAGTGGTTCCATACAGTACTATGAAGATGCAACTTGCTGTGTTTTCCGTCGTCATTTTTAGAGACTTCATGTCGGCTTGTGAAATCTGAAATGTTATATACACAGGCACAAAAAAATGCATTCATACAGACACGCATAGCTCAGCATTAATCATACTCCAGTGCAAAGACATGGAATGGCTCAGGTGGACAGACTGTACCACATCTGCCCTTGTTCAGGACTTTCTTGTGGTTTATGTTTGTTATTTCCAGGCTTGCTCTCTTATTTAAAACTGAGGAAGGCATCTAGAGACACTAAGATATCTTTTCTAAGCCTTGAAAACCTATGGACGACAAAAAAAAAAAAAAAAAAAAATTTAAATCCACATTTACTTGGGTCATGTCTGTCAGCTGAATTACTGTACTGAATTACTAATTGTTGATGTTGTTGTTGTTGTTTGCATTTGTGTTTTTAGACTGGCTTCAAGGTAGACACTGGACACAATCTTATCGTTACTGTTCCTTCACTCATTGCTGATGAATGATGGCCAGTTTGAGACTTTTTGAATAACATGATGAACTAGAAATTTGGCTTGCTTAGGTCAAAGGGGAATTATGGGTAGAGCAGCACTCTGTGCTGTGCGGCCCTGTGCAGCAGTCCACAGCAATCGAGAGAGAACTTCAGTCAGATAATCCACACACAGTAGATCAAGCATCAGAATTTCACTTAGGGAGGAGAAACCATCTTATTCATTTCATTTTTGTGCCAATTAAAAAAATAATAAATACACTTTAAATATATTACTTCATTAGACAGTAGCATCATAGTTTGTATATATATATATATATATATATATATATATATATATATATATATATATATACACACACATATATATATATATATAAATTTTTGCCTTAACTTGAGATGATCACGCACATACGTAAACACATGTATTCATCCATAAAATGTACAAACACCCTTGTGCTCTGGTCTGCTAAAATTGCAGTTATGAGGAATATATAGGACACATAGCATTAAAAAAATATGAATTAAAAAATTACTTCAAAAATGAAATGCAAGTTCAACAGAGGGGGGGAAACGTGCTCTCTTGACTGATCTGACACCTATTTGCACAAAACCTCACTCTCTGATCAACACAACACTGTAGAGATATAAAACAAACAAACAAACAAAATGAATAAAGTAGACATAAGATTGTTCTGTTGCTGTGTTTGTGGCTGGTCTGCAGAATTTTCTTGTCCTGGGATAAAATGTGCAGACATAAAATAAGTCGACTGTGCAATCAATTAATCAATTTATTAATCAACCAATTGAAGAATCAGTCACTCCTTTTACCATTCATTCAAACAATCAATCAGTCACCTCATTAGGCTTTTTAAAACCAGTGTGATATTATCAGCTATCCAGCTGGGTGAGTGTTTATGATTATGGGTTTCCCGTGCTCAGATGCTGAGATCGGCTTGGTTCTCTTTGTAAAGCCGTCTCTTGGACTGGGGAATTGAGATCGTGGTGTTGGCTTTCATGGCGTTGTAGTAATCCTTCAGCCTGGGAGCGGCCGCCTCTTCAAGGTAACTGCTATTGCTGCTGCTGTCTGATTCTCTCCGGTAGGATCTCTGCGGTGTGCCATTGCTCCAATACCTCTCCTCCCGCTCGCAGGAAGAAAGCCCATTCTTTAGGCCGTTATTGGGTCTCTCTGGAGTGGAGGTGAGGTAGCCCTCTTCTTGGTAGCTCCGGCTGGGTGTCTGTGGCTGCCATTTCTGCTGGGGCTGGAAATGCCTTTCCGGTGTTCCGATCTGTCGGTTTAAAATGTGATTAGAACCATGAGAGCCTTGTTCTGGAGAATAATCACGTTGTGAGCATTCTGCCCTTCGGTCCATGGATTTTGCCCTACGCCGGTCTGGAGAAGAGCCATTTTTACGTGTTGGGGAGCGATCCAAAGAGCCACGGCGTGTTTTTGTGCCTTTCCTTCTTTCTGGGGAGCGATGGCGGCCTCGAGCCTCCCGGTCCGTGGGCTTCTTCCCAAAGCCACTCTCTTTCCTCAGCGTCTTGAAGAGCTTGGCGATGCCGCTTTCTGACTCAGATTTCTTGACTTTGCGGCCAGAGTTCTTCTTGTCGTTTTCAGGTGAACGTGAAGGGGAATGCAAGGGCAAGTGGACACCTCGGGTATTAGCACGATTGTTGCTCCAGGTATGGTTCTGAGGGTGTTTGGGGTGATGGGTGTTGCCTCTGTACTCCTCCCTACCCAGATCCTTCTCTCGTTCATGCCCTCTACCTCTCTGCCACTGCTCCTGGGACCAGGGGTTTGTGTGGTGTTCTGATGTGTAGCTGTTCTCCAATGGGAGGTGAAAGCGGGCATTGGGCAGCAGCGTTCTCACTTCCGGAATATTTTGTGGCCCGGGTGGGGCAGGGTACCCGTCATTGGGCCCGTCTGCAAAGGAGAATATTTTACATTTAAATTACTTAGACAGAAATAGTAATAAATGACATATTTACATCTCGTGTTTTACGCACAGACAGTGCTGTCTAAATCTCAAAGAATATTCCAAACATGAAATGTTTTTTCTGTCAAATGTCCTTAGTTAAACATGTGTTTAAATCAAATGTTCAAATTCTATCAAATTTCTTTTTGATGGAATAAACAATGTCTAACTGATCATACATGCTTAAAACAAGATACATTTTGGTGTTAGTCATTATTCTATGTCATATAAGTTAATGCTGGTGTTGGCCAATTTCTAAAGTGTTTAATGCACTCACTAACACAACAGAGACATGTAGAACTAGTGCTCCAGTAACAAAGTGATGTTATGCTTGAGAACAAAAAAAAAAAAACAACATTCCAACAACACATATCTTTCACAGATCCATCACAGACAAATGACAGAACATTCATGCAATGTGGGAACACACAGTGTGTAAAGCCTTCTTGTGACTCAAAATAACACTTTTTTTTTCCAACCTATATATAGGTTGTGGATACACAGAGGAAAGACATAAGCAGAGGAACTTGCTACAACTGTCATGTAGAAACAGATAAAATCCATACTTCCTACCTTTAACAATCGACACGTGCAGGTACTGCAAACATAGATTATAGCAAACCAAACATGCTCTTAATGAATACTAACTAACTGGGTAACACTATAAAAACAGGACCTAATAAGTTAATATTTTTGTTGCTTTATGAACATCATGGGCTATTAAACCTTTAAACTATGATATTTACTGAATTATTAAATATTAATAGGCTCTCATTAAAAACTATGTAGCAAGTAATATTATACCAGATATTAATCAGATAAATCCAATATAATTTGTTATATTATGCAGCTGTGCTCATAAATTTACACACCCCTTTCAGAATCTGCAAAATGTTAATAATTAAAAATAAAATAAAATAATAATACTAAGGGGGATCATTAAAATTGAAGTTTGTTTTTTATTTAGTGCTGCCCTGATAAACCTTTTCACATAACAGATGTTTACATCTACTCACAAGACACAATAATTACTGAATTTACACAAATCAACCAGTTCAGAAGTTTACATACCCTTGATTCTTAATACTGTGTGTCATTACCTGGATGACCCATGACTGTTTTTATGTTTTGTGATAGTTGTTCATGAGTCCCTTGTTTGTCCTGAGCAGTTAAACTGTTCTTCATCCTCCAACAGTATGATTGGTGTAAATTGTTATTATTTCATCTTCTGGGAAACATGTAAATATCTTGTGTAACTTCTGAAGGGCATTACTAAATGAAAAATATAAGATCTTCAAACAAAATAATAACAATTTACGCTGATCATCCTGTTAAAATGTTTACATCCTCCTGGTTCTTAATGTATTGTTTTGCCTTGTTGAGCATCAGTGAATGCTTGCACCTTTTGTAATAGTCGTGTATGAGTCGATCAAGTATGAAAAGATTTATCTCAAAATCATATATTTGCTGTTGGAAAGGGGTCAAATATGCAGAATATGATGGAAAAGCAAAGAATGTGCAGGACCTGGAGGATTATTCTGAAGAACAGTGGGCAGTTTAACTGCTCAGGACAAACAAGGGATTCAAACAACTATCACAAAACATAAAAACAGTCGTTGATCATCCAGGTAACGACACACAGTATTACGAATCAAGGGTATGTAAACTCCTGAACTGGTTCATTTGTGTAAATTCAGTTATTATTGTGCCTTGTTGCCTAGATCTGTTACATGAAATAGCTTTTTCAGGGTAGTACTAAATAAAAACAAAATGCAATTTTAATGATCCTTCTTCTTCTTCTTCTTTTTATTATTAATAATTTTTTTTTTAATTATTAAAATTTTTGCAGATTCTGCAAGTGGTGTGTAAATTTATGAGCACAACTGTACATAATGATAGCATTAGTTAATTTCATAATCATAATTAGAGCTTCTGTGATGCTTTACAAATACATGAAATGTGGTTTTAACACTCACTGGGTGACAACAGGATTAGAAAAAAAATACGAAAATTGTTTTTGTTGTCACATACAATATCTACATACCAGTTACACTTCTGGTGAACCTTTGGTGACAGATGACTCAACTACAGGCATAGTCAAGAACAATCTCAGGGGAAGAGTGCGGTGACAAACTAGCATAAACATCATCAACATCATATTCACAAGCATTATGCTGACATGCACCTGTGAGCTGAAATGCTAACTGCAACAGCATGAATCCATACTGCTTTATGGATTCCAGCAATGGGTCAGCAGTCAGTGCAGTGTATTATGGGTAAAATAGCAAAATGAAAGCGCAGCAAAGGTGAGGTGGTGTGGCGTGGTGAGGGGTTGGGATGGTGTAAGCAAAATCCACAGGCTTTAACGAGCATGACAGGGAAAAATCACAAATACAAATGGCGCGCTACAAACCGTGGTCTGGTTTTGGCCCATTAGGTAGAAGCAGGGCTCTCCTAGTTTATCATTCCTTAGACATGAAGCGAGATGGGGAGCCATCATCGCTGAGGCAGAGAGAGACAGAGAGCCCAGCAAAAAATGAGAAAGACCAGAGATACACATAGAAGAGAATATATGGAGGAGAAATCTTTAGATCTTCAGTACAAACAGAGAAAACTGAGAGCAGTTTCATTTTGATTTTATGAGTTACACCAGGTGCATTGAGACTAGGATTTAAAAAAAACAAAAAAAAAAGCAGGCAGTCGGATATGAAGCTTGTGGGAGGAAGAAAGGTCACGTTAATTAACATAGGAGTGTATTAAATATGGCTCACTGCGAATCATGTTAACTTGTCTGGAGTAAATTGAGCTTTACTCATTTGACTACAAGTTGGGAAATAGAACCAAATAAAGGCTAGATTATACTTGGTTTTAGCTGTTTATGCATACGCAAGATGGCTTGTTTGAAGCGTCGCTTGTGCACATCCTCAGAAATGAATGCTATGTGTTTTGAATGGTGCAATACCAGACAGTAGATCACCACGCGCCACTGTGTCTGCAACTCACACAAAACTAACGTTAAATCGCATACTTATGAACTTTTCCGACTGTTACAGAGTACTAACGCTAACTGGAATTCTTATTACCGTTAGTGTGTGAAATTTAAAAAGCTCAAAACAAAAGGTGTGTCTTACGTGCCAATCTTTTGGATTTTCTAGATTATTAAATACTTTTAAAGGTAAGGTCAGAGACAATGCTCATGACAACAATCATAATGACAGTGGGAAGTTTTTAAGAAAAACAGAGCCCCTCTGTATTGTTTAACGGGTCTGTGCATAAAATCACTAAACATTTTAATTTGACTTGGAAACCACACAGACAGATGTTTTGGCTCTCATGTGCCAGCTAGTGGATGTCTTTTAATCTTCCAGATTGTGTGTGTGTGTGAACAATGCTTTTCTTATTGCCGTTGTTTCTGCACATGCAAGTCAAGGGTCAAGTATAAACTGGCCTTAAGGTTGGGGATACGACACCTGAGTGGCGGAGCAGAAAAGTGTTCACCCTATGTTTTTGGAGTTTGCGAGTTCGAATCCTGAGGATGTATTGCAGTGTACAATATACAAAAATAACTGCGTGAGTTATTAAACAACAGTCCCGTGCACACCTCTAACACCAGATGAACACTGTTCTCGGAAAATAGCCTAACGGTACAAACAGAAAGAATGAATTAAGTGTACACTGCAGGAAAAACATTTATAAGTGACACTTGTAGAAATAAACTTGTAAATTGTATTTTTATGGGATAACAAAGAGAAAATTTGTATTACAAAATTAAAACTATAAAAGAATAGAAAAGTACAATGTATTCTTAATTTCTTTTTGTATTTTGAAAGTAAAATGTTCCGTTTTATTGCAGACTTAAACTTTAGATTTAGTTCTTCTTGAAGGCTTGATTTTGTTTATACATAAATAAAACCTGGTCAAGACTTCAAACTAATGAAATATTTTGTCAGTAAACATGTAGTGTTGGTTATCAGCAAACTGACTTAATAATAACACATTTTATAAACTTTATCGATCACATTTTTATGCATGAAAAAAAGAAAGAAATTGGGGGGAGGGGAGTATTTCAGTTAAAGGTAGTCTTATATTTAAAGAAATTATAAAACAAACAGGTAACTGATAACAATGTGGACATTGTGTTCTATTAAAAAAAAGTTCAATACAAGATAAATTGAAGTAAAGGAAAGATTAGAGATATAGAGAACATTTTAGAGGACACAAGATAACAACAGAAATAAAAATAATTATCTGAAAAATGATATGTATATCAGATGTACCCACCATATTCAGGCACAGAGCCATCACCTCTCTTTAAGACCAATCTCGCTCGCCGACCACCATTCTTGATGAGCTCGATGGCACGGGAATGTTTCATGTTCTTAGTGCTCTCTCCATTAATCTCCAAAATCTCATCTCCTACCTGAAAGCCAGAAGATTGTAAACATAAAAACATACTTCTCTGATAGATGAAATTCAGGTATACATAAATGTAAGTGGAAGCAGAAACTAGCAGTCCTCTAGCAAAGGCACCCAGAAGTAGTGGCACCCTTCATAAAAATGAACACACATTATTCTGTAAAATAAACATTGCATAAAATAATAAAAATTTTCCACAAAAAACTGGTACTCTTCAAAAACTTTTATTTCCTTTGCTCTCAGTCCGCAGGGATTCTGTTGTTGCCGCTAACCATGTTGTCTGGTGTATAAACATGAGGTTGCACACATGTAAAATCTCTATGTCGCCCATTACCATGGGAAAAACCAAATAACTTTCAGCACAACAGAGACAGATGGCTGTTGACCCACACAAAATCAGGTAATGGATTTGAGAACACGTGGTTAAAATTACAATTAAGCACAACTAGGGCCATAGCGAAAAGTTTCATATCTACGGAGATTTGCCAAGAATTGGGCCCATGAGCACACTGATCCTCCACACAGTGAGGAGGATGATAAAGGAGCGAACAAAGATCTCAAATATTATAGATTTAGAATTACAGCATATAATTGATTCTTGTGGTTGTCATGGTCCAAAATCACCAGTGAAACTCAACTTTCATAACAACAAGCTGAGAGCATCTCATAAAATATTGTGCCTGAACTTCCTCAAGCATTATTAGAACTACTACTGGCATCATGTGTTGTGGTCAGATGAGATCAAAATGGCTACAAAAGGGACGGCATACAACCCTTGGCAAAAATTATGGAATCACCACAACAGGGGTTTTTGCTTCCTAGAAAATAAACAAAGTACAGAAATGACACAAAACAATTTTTGTTTAAAAGCTGAACATTGTGGCTTCGTGAAACATACCTCAAACTAATTAAATTATTTTAATGAATGGCATATTTTTTTCCAGATCAAGTAGTGGAAAAAATTATGGAATTTGCATTCCTAAACGAATACCAGCGCAAGTCTAAAAACGCAAATTAGTCTGCAGCTAAAAGAGAGTGCTTACAGACATTAAGAGTGCCTACAGACCTTAACCTTGGACTTTTTGAAAGGAAACATGGCCCCAACAAGAGAGTTGTCAGTTGGAACAATGGAAAGGATTATAAAACTCCTTCAAGAAGGAAATCCAACACAGAGTATGGCAAAAGATGTCGGTTCTTCCCAGACAGCTGTGTCTAAAATTTGGTGCAAGTATAAACAAAATGGGAAGGTTATAAAAGATAAACATATGGGTAGACCAAGGAAGATGGCAAACATCAGGATAGAAATCTCAAAGCAATATGCCTTGAAAATACAAAATGCACAACAAAACAAATCAAAAACAAATGGGTGGAAACAGGAGTCAATATTTGTGACAGAACTGTAAGAAATCTGCTGAATGAAATGGGATTTACATATAGAAAATCTAAACAAAAACCAGCACTAACACCTAAACAGAAGAAAACAAGGTTACAGAAGCAATCATGGAGTGTGGATGATTGGATGAAAGTGATATTCAGTGATCAATCACAAATCTGCGTTGGCCAAGGAGATGATGCTGGAACTTTGTCTGGTGGTGTTCTAATGAAACATATAAAGATGACCGCCTGAAGAAAATAAATTTCCCCACTCATTTATGATATGGGGTTGCAGGTCAAGTAAAGGACCAGGGGAGACCTCAACAGTCAATGCACAGGTGTACATTGAAATTTTGGATATTTTTCTCATTCCATCGATAGAGCAAAGAGTGTTAAAGATTTTCTTCAGGAAAGGCAGATCAACTCCATGACATGACCAGCAAACAGTCTGGATCTCAATCCAATAAAAAATTTATGGTGGAAATTTTAAAAAATTGGTCTATGACAAGGCTCCATCCTGCAAAGCTGATCTGTTAACCTCTATTGGAGAAAGTTGGATACAGCGTGAAGGATATTTTATATATAATATTGTTTTTCATTAGTGAAATCCATGCTTCAAAGAATTCAGTGAGAGCAGCAACAAAGTACTAATTGTGATTTTTTTTTTGTTGATGACTCCATAATTTGTTCTCTACTTGATTTTTAATTAAAACAATTCAATTTAATTTATTTTAAGTAGGTTTCACAAAGCCAGAATGTACCACTATTCAACAAAAATTGCTTTGTGTCATATCTGTGATTTGTTTGCTACAGAGTAAAAGACCCGGGTGAAGATCCTCCATGTGTGGTGATTCCATCATTTTTGCCAGGGGTTATACAAGGAAATGCATCTGATAGCCAGTGTAAAATACAGTGGGGGATCATTGGAGCTATTTTGTGTTCGGTGATACAGGGATTCTTGTGACGATTGATGACGTCATGAATTATGTAAAGTAGCAGAATATTTCAGCCCAGAACCAGGTTGCATCTGCCAGGAGGTTCAGACTTGGCTATAGGTAGAGCTTTCAAAAAGTTTATTCATATTAAAACATACTTATTGGAACCCTATTATAAATAAACAAAGAAAATGCAAGTTTGCGATGACCATCTCAGTCTCTGGATTTGAACCCCAGTAGTAGTCAGAGTTGAAGACGGAAGTCCACATGCACAGCGTTTGAAAACAACACAATTTTATAAAACCATACAATGTCCTGGTGTGTTTTTTGCTCAATTTCATAAGGGTACCAACAATTCTGGAGTGTGCCATGTTTGGCCAAAAAAAAAGTTAATGTAATTAATCAATATTAAGGTATACCTTCGTAACTAATACCATTTAGAGTTATGCCAAAAGTCAAGAAGGTCCAGAAGGATCTGGTAACCCTTGACCGCTGACCTAAATATGAAACCCAGTCTCACCCTCATCTTGCCATTTCTCACTGCAGCTCCATCTTCTGCAAGTCTCAATACATACAAGTCCATGTTATACTCTTTCCCTCCTCTCAGGCTGAAGCCAAAGCCTTTATTGTCTCGTTCCAGGTCCACAGAGTAATACTCAGCTTCCTGCATTTACACACACACACACACACACACACACACACACACACACGTACATTAAACAGAAATCAAGCTAAAAGCAGCATCAGGGCTAGAAGACTGCCTCAAAATTACATCAGGGCAAGGTACAGTAGTATATCCTCCCTATAGGAAGGGCACTGAACAAATTTTTTTCAAATGACATATATTTAATATTTTCAGTTTTATTGAGCCAAGCAAGTTGGTGTAGATATGATTAAAGTAGTAAACAGATCTTTGGCCTTGGATGTCTTAACACAAGTCAGCATGTGGTCAGATGACTCAAACAATACTTAACACACTGCTGTCCCGGTCAAGCTCCTTCTCAACACTCACCTGGACTAATGAAGACTATTCCCAAAACTCACCTGGCCTAACCAAAACCCTTCCCATCACTCACCTGGATTAATCAAGACCCTACCTACCACTCACCTGGATTAATCAAGACCCTTCCTACCACTCACCTGGATTAATAAAGACCCTTCCTACCACTCACCTGGATTAATCAAGACCCTTCCTAACATCTATTTGGACTAACCCAGACCCTTCCCAAAATGCACCTGGACTAATCAAGACCCTTCCCAACAGCTACCAGAACTAATCAAGACCCTTCCCAACAACCACCTGAACTAATCAAGAACCATCTCAACATGCACCTGAACTAATCCAGACCCTTCCCAACACCCACCCGGACTAATCAAGACCCTTCCCAACACCCACCTGGACTAATCAAGAACCTTCCCAACATGCACCTGAACTAATCAAGACTGTTCCCAACATGCACCTGAACTAATCAAGACCCTTCCCAACATGGACCTGAACTAATCAAGAACCTTCTCAACATGCACCTGAACTAATCCAGACGCTTCCCAACAACCACCCGGACTAATCAAGACCCTTCCCAACACCCACCTGGACTAATCAAGACCCATCCAAACACCCAGCTGGACTAATCAAAATACTTCCCAACACACACCTGGACTAATCAAGACACTTCCCAACATACACCACACAAATCAAGACACTTCCCAACACATCAATAACAACATCTACAGGTCCCAGCCTGCAGGTCGTATGTTTCACACCACTAGGGTAAAGTCTCAACTTTACAGACAAGTATTTGACTCCTATACTGTTCTGTTAGATAGCATGTACTATCCCAAGTATTTTTCCTATGAATTAATGTCCTGAGTATTTACTCTATATTTTGCACTGTTCTATGTATTATATATCACACTGTTGTGTATTTGCAGTATCTGTATATGCACTTTATGTACACATAAAGCTCCTGCATTATGTTTTGCACCATGTTCCCAAAGAAACAACATTTCGTTCCAATGTATATGAGTTATATAGAGAAATGACGATATGCACATTAGTACAGATTCTACATGTCTCTGGAACTGTACTGGAGGGATGAACACCATTCTTCCTAAAGTTATTCCATTAGTTTGTGTTTTGCTGATGAATATTTAATTCAACACAGGTTTCCTGCCAACATCAGCCTTAATATTACAGGACAAAACAAAGGCACAGCTCAGATCAGCACATGGGAGAGATGTGTAGCCCTTACCTGATGAGACATTTGTGTTCCAGGTTGGGGCGGAGCCTGTTTTGATTTGTTGTTTCTGTAAGGAAATAAAGATGGATAACTATATACACAACCCTAAAGCAGCCAATCATTCAGCTTGTCAAAATCTAACAAAAATACACAATACTGAGTATTGTGTGTGTGTGTGTGTGTGTGTGTGTGTGTGTGTGTGTGTGTGTGTGTGTATGTGTGGGTTGTGTTTTGTAGCCATGAATGTAATTTGATTCAGATACGCGTGGGGCAATGCGTACGCTTCTCACTCACCTGGTCTCACTGCTGCTTTGAGGTGTGTGTGTGGTGGTGATTGTGGCAATCTTCTCGGCATTGGTCAGCAGGGCGGCATTTGAAGATTCTTTGTTTTAGAGAGACATAAATTCACGTCACCAGGGAGACTATAACATGTGAGTATCAAACAACTTACTCAAATGGTGTTAGCAGGCTTCAAGATATATAAACGAACTAAAACATCTTAATTCACTCCTCAAATAAGAAAAAGAAAAGGCCTCTATGACTCTATGACAAAATAAATCTAGTTTCAAAAGATGAATGAATACTTTTTTTTTATTTTTCTGGATGATTACTCATTCACAGACTTCAGGTCTGAGCTCAGAATTACTCTCTCCTATTGCAGTTCCCTCTATTTCCATTATTCCCTACACCCACTCTGTCTCCCCGTGCTCTGGTACCCTGCAATAAGTTCTCTCTTGCGGTCTCTCCCTCTCTATTCCCCTGTGGTGACAGGGATAAAAATAGCTGCTCCTGTCATAGTCTTTAACACAAACTGCCATCCTCTTTGCGTGTGTGTTTGTGTGTGCAGTCAACAATCCTACAGCTAAAATTTGTTCATGCAGTGCAGCATGCCCTATTCTCTCATTCTCACAGAGACATTTAAAATCTGGGCAGAGTTGAATGACAGTGCACACACGCTCTTACTGGTCTACAGATGTCTGCACTCAGCTAATCAGCAGACTCCACGAGCTGCACTGCTGTGCTGCTTGAATGATCATGTACGTCTAAATTTCTCTATTTCTTTACCTACAAATATAAATGTACGCTCTTGACATTTTCCTTTTTGATTTCGGTTAATAACACGACGCTGCACTGAATTGGTTTGAGAATGTTGTCAGCAATGAAACCGAAGCAGGTTTGGAAAGGTTCTACACAGACACATCTGCCATCTAATGAAATAACTCTGTATATTAGACACCAGTGTGTTAAATTAGGGTCAGAATTATAATCAGTGGGACTCTTCTGAAGCAGGATTAACAGAGCAATCTAAACAAGAATATATAATTATCTAATACTGCAGTGTTGAACATTGTGTCATTTCTGCAAATCCTGACAGAATGAGATCCAGAATGATAGGAGATCTACATCAGTAATTGGATAGCTTGTTTCCACGTTCATATTCATGTTCCAAAGCAGAAGACATGGTTCTTGGCAGGCGAATTTGCTTCAGTTCCAGTGCTGAAGTTCTGTAGTTACATCAGGGCCTTACAGGTGGCATCATTACATCACCATAACAACAGCTTGAGGAACTCATTTATTTTAATGACCATCATTATAATAAGTCATGAGCGGGTGGGGGATGGGGGGGAAGGGGTGAGTTGAAGATTATTGTTAGAAAATGAAAATATTACAACCATTAATCAGTAGTTTCAGGTGGAAACAACCTGAAACAACAATTTTACTGCCAATTACAACAGACTAAACCGAGCTACATTTCTAAAACTATGCAATGATTCCTTTGTATTATACTATTGCTTGAAGAATGGCCTTCTTGAAAAGTGCTTGCTGATTAGATTCTATTTTTTTTGTGTCTGATTATCACTGTGGCATAGTGCAACGTCAGACGCCACTTAAAGGCATGAAAATGTCTGTAATGCACTTTAGTGGAAGGTTACGGACAAAAAAGTAATTTTGGGTTTTTGTTAAGCTATTAGTATAGTTGAATCATGCAAAATCTGACCAAAGATTCGAGCTAGCAAGGGAAAAAGTCATGTCTGATTTCAGGCTGTCTTTATGCAAATAACAAGTTATTTCAGGGAAGAATTCAGTAATCTTGTTTGAGAACACAATTTACCTAGTTTCCAGTAAGAGATTAACTAAAAACGGTTCTCCTATTTAGGCAGAACTGACGGTTCTGCATATAAAGTTTGGGTTCATTGTTTCAAGTAATGAAAGTGGACATGTGTGCTTCAGTAGCTCGGTAAACATGATAATGCATGGTTTAAAACTCACCGTCTCCTGGGATGATGCGCAGTGTAACCGTGTTCCCAGCCTCTTTGATCAGGTTGACGATGTCTGAGTGGGATTTGTTGGTTATGGAGCAGCTGTTGACAGCGAGGATGCGATCGCCCACTTTCAGTTTCCCACAGCGATCCGCTGGACTGGCCTCGATGATCCGCCCTATTTTATGGGGCATGGCCACACATGCATTTCCAGCTGCTGCATCAACAGCAATGTGTGTGTGTGTGAGTGTGTGTGTGTGTTAGCATGTGATAGAGGACAGAAAGGCACAAAATGATGAAGAACCAAAGGTACAAGAACATATCAATGAATAGAAAGGTGTAGTTTGAGACAGAGGCCATCAATTGTTTCCCGAGGTTGAAGAAGCAGAGAAAAAGGGAGAAAGGGGAGAAAAATCGAAGAACAGAATTAATTCACCAAGCAACCAAGCCAACTCCACTCATATCACTCATCATCCAATCATACGGTCTAGTCCAATCAGACTACAGTTAATTGGACATGTAATTAAGCCTGTACCAAGAGGCAAATCACTGGAAGTCATTATTCGGTGGAACAGAGCTCTCATCTCCCAATGCTGTAGAGAGGTGTGCATTTTTAATTTAATGCTCTGTGCATGCATACCTTTAAATCAAACAGCTGGTTGATGTATAAGAGTGGGCGAGGAGGTGTAGAGGTGTAAATCATGGTTACAGGAGTGTTTCTGTGTGCACGTGTGTGGTGGAAGACATGTAAAATTACTGACATGTAAAACAAATCTAATCAGAATAACACCTGTGTCAGCAGAACTTCTTGACATGTTTACACGCACACACACACGCACACACACACGCGCGCGCAGTCTCACGGTGCTATTTTTCTTTTTTGTCATTTATACTTACTTAAGCCCCAACATATGTATAAGTCAAGTACACCATGTAATACTTTTCAATGTGCCTTGTATGACCACACACACATACACACACACACACAGCAGTCCCATAGCACAGTCCCTGTGCAGAAACACAGCATCTGCTGTGGCCCATTCAAACACTCATCAATTAACTTTGATTCAGCTTATGATAATGAGATCATTATGATTCTCCACAGAAGTGTGAGGGTCGTTGGATCATCAGCGAGACCTTGTGGTGACACTGCAGCAACACATACACACACTACATACACTCATACACACACACTTTCGCTCTCCATCTCTAAACTAACACTATCTAATTGACATGATTTCATCACCCATAGATTTACATAAGTGGTGTGGACAGCTACGAATTGCACTTGGTAAACAGCAGTTCTGCCCTCGCTGAGAAAGCTGAATGTGTGATGAGGACGGACTATTTGTACTGTATATAAGTATAAAGCACACACTCACACGCAACATGCTCTTACCAAACGTAGTGCCGGCATCAGGCCGTGACACGGATGAGACAATGACAAAGCCGAAGCCCTCGTTCTCGCCCCTCTGGATCTCTACGTCGTACGGCTGTAGGGCTGTGGGTACTGCGGGCACCATGGCGGGCACCACAGCACTGCCGCTTCCTCCTCCACCACCGCTGCCAATGCCACTGGTGGAGCCTGAGCCCGAGCTGACTGTGTTCAAGGAGTTCTGGCTGCCCTGCGGCGTGCGCTTCTCTTCAGTCAGAGATGGTGCCTGAGTGCTGCTGTGGTGAGACGAGGCAGGGGACGGAGGCACGTCTCCCTCACCCTTGCACACTGCGCACAAAATTAAAAAAAAGAAACACATTTTGTTACAAAAAATTTAGATGAAAGAACTGATATTAGAACTGTATTGCTATTTTATTATGCAATCTTAGATGACACAACAGAGAAGCAGCAATGGAAGGATATCATAGGCTATCGTAGGTAAATAATCAACATAAAGGTGGTGTGATGCAACCCTGACACAAAGCAGATGTAACGTTACCAGCCAGAAGTTGATTATTTTCCAGTAACAGCATGTCTCAAAGTGTTATACATATTACACCACAGCAACAAGCCAACATTAACTATAACGAAACATCAACCTTTCATTCATCTATAGTTATGTTTAATGCTGTGTAACATCCAGAAATAAGTTAGTTCCTGTCATCACAGCTATAAACAGCTGTTCCCTCACTGGCCCTCACTCTTTTTTCCTCTTTCCTGAAGTGTCAGGAAACTTAAAGCTTTATCTCTTACTGTTACAAAGTGCCCACTCCTTTCATAAATGCTTTATAATAAACGTTGATTCACAAAAAAACTACACCATATCAACAATTACACATTATTAATCCGCTTATGTGAAGCGTCTGCTATGTGTAAGGTCCATGTGTAAGTCCTGTGACATGATAATGTATTAGATCAAGCGCATAAACATAGACCTTGCAGCTGGGAAACGTCTGTCAGAGAAAATGAATTGAAACCTCCTGCCCAGTCAGAATCGAGCGTTCGGCACGATGGCACCATTAAGAATTTTATGTAAAATCACCGTCAATGTAAAAGTAACCGCTGCGCTGAAAATGATCCATCACCTAAATAATATCTGGACGGTCTTGATGGACAAAGTAGAGGAGAGCTGACAAATTGTGTACAACAACAGTTGGGCTACAGTCAATAATTATTAACATATAAAATGACCTATATGATGGGTGTACCATATGTAGGAATAAGCTGGGTGATAACCTAATGAATTGGCAACTGAGTGTATGTACCTTTTATATGTATGAATCTTTCATAATACTGAGTACTTGCATCACATTTTAACTTTAATGAGTCTACTTCAGATTTCTTAAAGTTCCCGCTTGTCTGTTTTTTCTTTTTTCTTTTTCTGTCTTCAGTTCAAGCCAAACTAAGTCAAACTTAAACGAAATGAAAACAGATCTACCTGGAAGACGGTGTGTGTTTTTCTGAATATGTGTGAGTACCTCCGTAGCTTGTTTTGCGGCGGACTGTGAGATTGACGTGGCCCTGCTTGGCTGCCTGCTGCATGAGCTGCACCACCAGCTGGTGGGATTTGCCCACCACGGCTGTTCCATCCACACATATCAGCTCATCCCCAGAGCGCAGGCGTCCATCCTCATCTGCCGCGCCATACTTCACTATGTGGCCAATGTAGATCTAATACATTAATAAAACAAACACGCACACAGTATTAGCCTCTGTGTTAATAATAACACAGTCTCAATTATTAGATCAGTCAATCAAATAAATATGCTATGTTAAGTATTAGCTAGGCGTGTGGCCATAAACACATTGCGCGTATACTTTGGGCATGTCTGGACAAAAAAAAATCAGACTATCGATCTCTCTTTGAACAAGGGTGCTATTTTCAAAGCTGTTGAAATAACATGTATTTACGTTGAATACTAATTAGTTTCTAAGTAAGACAGTACAGGTCCGTAGATTTATACAACAGCAAAGTGTGTGAGCATCGCACCGGTTCTCCAGGTTCATTCCCGCCAAGGATCCTGAAGCCGAATCCTGTGTCTTTTCTCCAGAGAAAGATGTCTTGTTCTTGAGAATCCGGCACTAAAATATACAATGATCAGTAATTGATGAATGAATGATTGAATAAGCCAGTATTAAATACTGTCAATATGCACTCCAATTCAAAAGGGAAGGACCAAAGGGATGGATTAAAGACAACAGAGAAATCTAAAAGATGTATATAAAATAAAAATAAAAACCAAACATTTTTTTCACTTATACCTGAGGCACACTCAAAACAAGCACAAGATGTAAGGCTTTATTTAGCAACACATACAAACATGTATATTGAAAATATCACAATAAAGGCTTTTCAGTCCTGCAGACACACGTGCACACTCCTTGCTCCTTCAATTGCTATTTTTTGCTCTCACTCTCATACACACATACCCTAATGCATATCTTCTCTGTCTCTCTAGAGATCCTAAAATGGGGTCAGAGAGGAAGACATGGAGGTGGAGAACTGAAAACAAAGCTAGAATAGAAAGCTGTTAAGAATAGCTTCCTGCTATTATAACAAACCAACCATGATACATATATATATATACACATACATATATAAATGTACCAGAACAGATACATACAAGTTAAACTTGTACGAAGTAAAATTCAAGAAATCACAGAAACTAAAAATGTAAAAATTACTACTTTGTAATTTTGTGCCTGTTATCAATAAGTTCTAAGGATTTATGTATCATTGTACCAAGCTCAGACAGATAGACAGACACACACACACACACATTCATACTGATCATTATGGAGTATTTATATAATTGTGTAGCTAAATATTGCAATGCCTAACTGTAGCATCTCTATCCTGAAAAAATGTTTAGCTCTTTTACTTTTTCCAATAAAAGCACATTTACCATGTATTCCTATCATCATTCATTAAGAGGGCAAAGACATTAATGCACTTGTATGACTGGGCACATTGGGAAGGTGAGAAAGGGACTCCAGTCCAAAAGTGTAAGAATGCCAGGCCGGTAGGGGAATTAAACTGGCACTGATTCAGAAACACGTGTGTGAATGACTGTGAGGTGGACAAAGATTCAGCAGATGGGTCCCAGTTCCCACATCTCATTAGCCTGCCCCTGGCCTTTATCTGGTCCAATCAGGCCTCACAATGAGCAAAACGGGCAGGATCTAAGCCAATCGGAATGCAAGGCACAAGTTTCCACACGGACAAACAGCAAAACGGCCCCCACAGGAGGCTCAGCACGGGTCGCTTAAAGAGCTTGTCTAAAGCGCCTGGCCGATGCCCCAAAACCCAGCGCCGATCGTTTAACTGTCCTAGCTGCTCCTCGTTGATCGTTTAACAGGCCTGACTGGGTGTTGGCAGCATCCGTGGACACTCGGAAGGGACCAAATGCTTCTATTTGTGAACAATCTGTCATGCAAAACATACATGCCCACACACACACACACACACACACACACACACACACACACAGCTGAACTTATTCTGACCTGAGCTGAGAAACAGCTACAATACAATTCCAGATGAATTATAGATAACAGAGTGCACGCTTTAAGTTTTCAGAACTCTTTTGCAGACAACACAAGCGGCATACTGTATATAAAGGAAAATATCTCCTCCTACACACTGCCTTTCCAATTGACCACAATTAGTAAATGAATCCTCATCTTTAACACTGGCACTTCTTAGTGACATAACCATACATTTCCACCTTTAACACTCCTGCTCTATGTTTAACCACAGAGGGATTATAGAATAGAAAGCAAATCAGGTTTTATATTTTTAACCAGCTATTTTGCTGTAATACACTACTGCAATGAACAGCCATGAATAAGACAAGATTTCATCAAATCTTGAGAGTTGAGCCTTGCTTCTCATATCATCTCTACCAATGTGTGGGAGGACGTGAAAGGGTCATACATAATGTATAAAAGAGTTACAGAAAGAAAGAGAGGGAGGGAGAGAGAGAGAGAGAGAGAGAGAGCAAGAGTGGGCAGTTATGAGACCTCATTAGTAGATTCTATATCAAAAATGTATCTCGTAAAAACAAGCACACAAACAGAATATTAATTTCTACCCAAAATAAGACCTACAGTCTTGCTTATATACCATATACCTAAATACCATGTCAGAAACGGCAAAGATCATCACATTACATTTACTACACAACCATAGGATATTTACTATGAAAAAATAAATCTTCTGCTAGTTATTTTTTACACAACATACAAATCTCCGGAGAATATTTTCCTGTGTGTTAAGGTGCCATACTATTAAGTTCATAATGTGCTACATTCAAATGACATTCCACATAAAAGACCCATCTCTGGGGTTTTCACTCTTGTGATGAATATTTTCTCCGAGCTCAGATTTCACAAACTGTGACACAGTGCTGTTTTTAATAGGGCAAAACCTGCTCTAACGGGTGGCGCGACAGAAAATTGTGACAATGCCACAAGTGTGAATAACCAGGAGACAGAGAAAGCACAATTGACCCTGCTCTCTGTGTGAGAAGGATGGGCTTCCTCTTTCCTTCTGTCCTCACTCATCATGGGCATCTGTGAACTCATATTAATATATGGAAAGATGATGTTAATCTTCTCTCTCTAGAGTTGGCAGTTGTGATGTGAGAGTGAAATTGTATGGTTTCATTTGCAGTGAAAGCTAAGTGTAATTACAGCGTCATTTTACTCACAAGAGCACTTTGCTTAGCTATTTACCAACACATTTGAGATATTTCCAATGATTTTATCTTGTTTCCACTGCCTTTACGTGGTCCATGTACAAAGACTTAAAAATGCGTCTATGTTTGGATTCCAGTTTGGAATGTTTTCACAACTTGAATGGCAAGATTACTGTGTGTTTATGTTCTCGTATCAAAAGCTCTGACTGCTTATCTGGCCATAAAATGATAAACCAGAGACAGTAAAAGTATATATGGAGTCATAAACTGCCGTTCAGCACGGAAAGTATGTTTAAAACAGATAATGAAATATAATCTAATCTAACATTCCACCTTGGTTCACATAGAAATATGCTAGATGCACCATTAAACCAAAAGGAAGAAAAATGTCAAACTTAAACAAGACACTATATTTGAAGAAGAAGGTATTATACGTCATGTGGCAAGACCTGGTACGTTAAATATCACAGAGAAATGAGGTCTAATTTAAGTGCAATTGTTATAAAACTGTGATTGATGATCTCTCTGCCTGTTTACTTACACAGTGACAGTAGAACAGAGAATTAACTCATAAAGATGCTCTGGACTGATCTGTGACAAGACATCTACTTCATCCTTCTGATCTGAGTGTGAAATAAACGAGACTGGCTGATAAAGACACATCAAGACTGTGCATGTTCTTCAGCCTAAAAGAAGCTGAGATCCCTAGAGGTGGAAATACTTCACACGCTTTTGTCTTTACCTGTGACTTCTGAGGGAAATTATAGCAAGGAAGAATTTAAAATCATGAGGTAATAAGTTATTACAAACAAAATGGCCACTAGTGATATAGTTGTGCTTTCACCATGTTCACGTGACTCACTTCGGCTCTCGTACATGCTCCTGGATTGTGCCCAGATCTTGAAAGGATCGGGTTTCTTCTGAAGGGTGCCATTGGTGGGTGGCTCCAATGGGGGCAAGCTTGGCAGGGGCTGGGTCGGAGGAGGTGGCACCGGGGGCGGAGCTGCCAGCGTCTCAGTGGGCACAGGGGGCACAGCAGGTACGGCGCGGGCCGGTGAATCTGTGTGGGTGCTGCGGTGGCTGCACACGCTGTGCTGAGAGCTTCCCTGGCTGTCCTTCCTCTCCAACTGCTGACAGACAAAGAGAGAGGTGGGAGAGAGATGGAAAGTTGGAGGGGGAGGGCAAAGAGAGAGACAAGTTAGAGAGAAACGTGGGTTTGCAATAGCAGAAGTCAGCTCATGTCTACGTTTCTCTGATGCAACTGCATGTAAATCATCAAGTGACCCTGGGGTGGAGGGTGAAGGTGGAGAGAGAAACAGAGAGAGAGAGAGTTGCTTCGCCAGCACTCATCACTGAACTCACTTCCCATTTCAACAAAGCTCTTTAGAACTGCCCCAGAACATCAGACCGTGAGTGAGAAACAGCCTCTGACTTGGGCGCGAGTGAAAACTACGAGCAGAGGCAACACAGAGAGAGTTGCAGAGGACGACTGATGGACCGAGACAGATCAGACGATATTGGAGTTACTGAGTTGAGTCTGGAGATAGACAAAGCCACGAAACAAATGAGAGGGAAGAAAAGAAGGAGAACAGGACAAGAAGGATGAGATGCAAGGCCATCCTTTTTATCTGGATATCTGTGTGTGCGAAAATGTGTGTACGCACGTTGCTTTGAAACCCACACACGTCTTTCAGTTCTTTACAGAAATATTCACCTGACTCTCCCTCCCTCCCTCCCTCCTGACCTCCATCTAGTTGAATAAATATTACCAAAACAACAGATGACGGCTCAGATTATAAAGTCCTGCACATAAGTACAAAAGCATCCTTAGATTTTAAATGCTCCATGTATTGCTGCTCTTGTGGGGCTCAGGGACACAAAATGGGACTCAACCAACAAACAGAGCTGATGCTCTCAAAGTAAGCTCCTAAAACATAAATAATCGACCTTAGCAATCTCCCTGGTCAGAAACTAAAAGCACTACAGTGCCTACACATCCGCTTCTCTCTCTCTCTCTTCCTTATTTGACTCCTTGTCTTTCACTCCTTCTCTCAATCTCTCAGGTTAAACCATGACTCACAGAGTTAGCACTAATTACAAAGACTTTGACGCAAACCTTATTCATTCATAAAATTTAAATATATTACACTGTATATGACATTCAGCTGTATCTCCTGAATTCTAAAACTGTTCCATTTCAGCTTTTCAGTCATTTAAAAAGAAAGAACATTTCTAATCATCTCCACCAGTGACGATTGAAACCCTTTTAGAAATTCAAAAATGACTCAAATACACAAAATACTACTCACATCTAATCTTTATGTTTTAAACTATCAGCTTGCTTCACCTGAACCTGCAATGCAATGCAGTATATTGATTTGCACAGGTGAAGGTGGAAACCAGAGATAATAAAGGCTCATGTCTCCGTAGACAAAGGTGGGATGTTAAGGAGCGTATCACGCGTGGTCACTTGGGAGCAGACGCATGATTCAGCACATACGATCTGGGTTGGGTGTGGGGGCTAAAACCAAATTCACAAACAAAAACAGAACAATGCTAAGACTTCTATCATTATCTTGATTTTTTTAACCATTTCTTTGAATGATTAAACCGTCTCTTTTTCCTCTAACTCTGTCCACTTACAAACACACTTTCACACTATTTGGCTCTTATTGGAGAAAAGGAACAGGAGAGGAGGAAAGGCAGTGTCGAGTAATGACATTGAAAGTAGCGCAGATGAAGATGAGTCTCCTTGTGACACTTGCAGTTCAAAAAGCAACAGTAATGGTGAACATATGAACAGAGGAAAGGAAACCAGGGCAGAGAGGAGAGGAGAGGAGAGGAGAGGAGAGGAGAGAAGAGGGGAGAGGAGAAGGGAAGAGAAAAGAGAAGAGGAGAGGAGAAGAGAAAAGAGGAGAGGAGAGAAAAGGGGAGAGGAGAAGGGAAGAGAAAAGAGGAGAGGAAAAGAGAAAAGAACAGAGGAGAGGAGAAGAGAAAAGCTGAGAGGAGCAAAGAAGAGCAAAGAGAGGAGAAAAGAAAAGAGGAGCGGAGAGGAGAAGAGAATATGAAAGAAAAGAGATGAGAAAAGAGAACAGAAGAGAAAAGAAAAGAGGAGAGGGAAAGAGAGGAGAGGAGAAGAGGAGAAAAGAGGAGAGGAGAAGATAGGAGAGGAGAAGAAAACAGAAAAGAAAAGAGGAGAGGAAAGGAGAAAAGAGGAGAGGAGAAAATATGAGAGGAGAGGAAAAGAGAGGAGAGGAGAAGAGAGGAGAGGAAAAGAGAGGAGAGGAGAAGAGAAAAGAGGAGAGGAGAGGAGAAAATATGAGAAGAGAGGAAAAGAGAGGAGAGGAGAAGAGAAGAGAAAAGAGGAGAGGAGAAAATATGAGAGGAGAGGAAAAGAGAGGAGAGGAGAAAATATGAGAGGAGAGGAAAAGAGAGGAGAGGAGAAGAGAGGAGAGGAGAAGAGAAAATAGGAGTGGAACAGAGAAAAGAGGAGAGGAGAAGAGAAAAGAGGAGAGGAGAAAATATGAGAGGAGAGGAAAAGAGAGGAGAGGAGAAGAGAAAAGAGGAGAGGAGAAGGCAGGCAACACAATGACCTTAACCTGTACATTTTATTTCTATAGAACTCACAGTGTTACATGACTTCTATATAATATATATATAATATACTTTATTCATATCTGAAGATATTGATTTTTCTACAGGTTTATTATTCTCACTATTACTGCATCACCTCGTACACACTTTTCCAGTATTACTGTCAGACTAAAAACACTCATTAAAGGGAAAGTGAATAGGACACACCACTGGGATGAAGTACGATAAAGAGAAGAGAGACGGAACATTGAGGATGTTACTCACCACCACTTTAGGACTCCTCTTGGCCTGGACCACCCCTGTGAAACAGCGGCACAGAGAAAGAGAAAGCATTAATACCTCTCTTCCCAGTCCTGCCCTCTACCCAAAAAAAGAGATAATTGACAAACAAGTGTCCAGCCTCAGAAACCCAAGGAGCCGAGCGCTTGCTCTCTTTCCCTGCTTCCTTCCCCCTCTCTCTCTCTCTCACCCTCTCTCTCTCTTGTGCTCTCCTTGTGCTTTGGGAGCATGTATGAAGAGGAGGCACGGTTGTGACGCTGGAATGCCTCTCCACCAATCTCTGATTCTCAGCGAGGGAGCAAAGTAGGGAGGGGAGAGGAGAATGAGCGAAGGAATGTGTATATGTGTGGATGCTGCTATGTCCTGGAGAGCGCTGACTGCCTGTTTGCACACGCTATCCTGCCTATGTGTGTGTGTGTGTGTGTGTGTGTCCTTTAGACAGCCTCCACGGCTTTGAGAGTAAGACACCCTCCGCCTCTCGTGGTAATACCCACCCCTGCCCCTTGTCTCTCTTTTTGCTTCCTCACCTAAAACACACACACACACACACACACACACACACACACACACACACACACACACAAGTTTTCAATATTCCACTTCCCATTCTAATCTACATATACATGTACACACTCGCATCTCATCAGTCTGGGATGGCTCTGTAAAACAAACGAAATAAAATCAGGCACGCAGGTTAATCGCAATCATTTCTACGCGCTTCTATCTCCGGACACTTCTACAGACTCCTGAATTCAAAATGGTAAATTAGCATCTATTTGAACGCGTGTGTAATGCCACTTACTTCTTGCTTACATAATATACACCACAGCCGGCATCTTTATGAATATTCAGTTTCATATTCACAGCAAGAGAAGACGCGCATTCATTCTTTATATATTTCTTACTCAGAGGAGACTTCAGAGGTTCGGAGGGGGAAAAAAAAAAGAAGTCCTGCGCTGGAACCTTTCAAAACCGTTCGAGTCACATTTTCTTCATAAAGTACACATCTCTGAATCGCTCTTCGCCTAAGTCATTAAATGTTAAAAGTGCTCTCTCTCTCTCGTTCTCTTCCGCTCCTTTTCTCTGGCTCGCTTCCCATTTTATGCTCTTGCAGACTTTCAGGCTACATTCACATTACAAAGCTAAAGTTTGCAGAACTGCATGAGTGCAAAAATCGAATTCTTTCCAATCCCTATATATATATATATATATATATATATATATATATATATATATATATATATATATACACACACACACAGTATCTCACAAAAGTGAGTACACCCCTCACATTTTTGTAAATGTTTGATTATATCTTTTCATGTGACAACACTGAAGAAATGACACTTTGCTACAATGTAAAGTAGTGAGTGTACAGCTTGTGTAACAGTGTAAATTTGCTGTCCCCTCAAAATAACCAAACACACAGCCATTAATGTCTAAACCGCTGGCAACAAAAGTGAGTACACCCCTAAGTGAAAATGTCCAAATTGGGCCCAAAGTGTCAATATTTTGTGTGGCCACCCTTATTTTCCAGCACTGCCTTAACCCTCTTGGGCATGGAGTTCACCAGAGCTTCACAGGTTGCACCTGGAGTCCTCTTCCACTCCTCCATGATGACATCACGGAGCTGGTGGATGTTAGAGACCTTGTGCTCCTCCACCTTCCGTTTGAGGATGCCTCACAGATGCTCAATAGGGTTTAGGTCTGGAGACATGCTTGGCCAGTCCATCACCTTCACCCTCAGGTTCTTTAGCAAGGCAGTGGTCATCTTGGAGGTGTGTTTGGGGTCGTTATAATGCTGGAATACTGCATACTGATCATGCTCTGCTTCAGTATGTCACAGTACATGTTGGCATTCATGGTTCCCTCAATGAACTGTAGCTCCCCAGTGCCGGCAGCACTCATGCAGCCCCAGACCATGACACTCCCACCACCATGCTTGACTGTAGGCAAGACACACTTGTCTTTGTACTCCTCACCTGGTTGCTGCCATACACGCTTGACACCATCTGAACCAAATAAGTTTATCATAATCCATGTCCTTAGTCTGCTTGTCTTCAGTAAAATGTTTGCGGGCCTTCTTGTGCATCATCTTTAGAAGAGGCTTCCTAACTGGGAAGACGGCCATGCAGACCAATTTGATGCAGTGTGCGGCGTATGATCTGAGCACTGACAGGCTGACCCCCCACTCCTTCAACCTCTGCAGCAATGCTGGCAGCACTCATACGTCTATTTCCCAAAGACAACCTCTGGATATGACGCTGAGCACATGCACCCAACTTCTTTGGTCCACCATGGTGAGGCCTGTTCTGAGTGGAACCTGTCCTGTTAAACCGCTGTATGGTCTTGGCCAC